>NW_024734599.1:0-37500 GCF_018991925.1 Homarus americanus | reverse complement strand
AAGTCGTAAACACTAATAATGAAGGAAGGTCATAACACTGATAATGAAGGAAGGTCGTAACACTGATAATGAGAGGAAGATCGTAACACTGATAATGAAGGTCAATAACACTGATAATGGGAAGGAAGGTCATAACTGATAATGAAGGAAGGTCGTAACACTGATAATGAAGATCGTAACACTGATAATGAAGGAAGGTCGTAACACTGATAATGAGGGAAGGTCGTAACACTGATAATGAAGGAAGGTCGTAACACTGATAATGAGGGAGTCGTAACACTGTATTGAAGGAAGGTCGTAACACTGATAATGAGAAGGTCGTAACACTGATAATGAGGAAGGTCATAACACTGATAAAGGAAGGTCTAACACTGATAATGAGGAAAGTCGTAACACTGATAATGAAGGAAGGGTAACACTGATAATGAGGGAGGTCGTAACACTGATAATGAAGGAAGGTCGTAACACTATATGAAGGAAGGTCGTAACACTGATAATGGGGAAGGTCGTAACACTGATAATGAGGGAAGGTCGTGCACTGATAATGAGGGAAGGTCGTAACACTGATAATGAGGGAAGGTCGCTGATAATGAAGGAAGGTCGTAACACTGATAATGAAGGAGGTCGTAACACTGATAATGAAGGAAGGTCAATAACACTGATAATGAAGGAAGGTCGTAACACTGATAATGAAGGAAGGTCGTAACACTGATAATGAAGAGGAAGGTCGTAACACTGATAATGAAGGAAGGTCGTAACACTGATAATGAAAGGAAGGTCGTAACACTGATAATGGAGGAAGGTCGTAACACTGATAATGAAGGTCGTAACACTGATAATGAAGGTAGGTCATGGCTTAAGCAGATTCCAAATCAGAAATGACTGAGTGTCGAGGAATGATTGTTGTGATTGATTGATTAATTGATTGGCAGTGTTGGTGTGTAATCAATCACCCGTTGTTGGAGATTGATTGGTTGGGATGGACAGGTGTTGACGTCTCTCTCTCTCTCTCTCTCTCTCTCTCTCTCTCTCTCTCTCTCTCTTTCTCTCTCTACCTGTCTATGTCTATCTGTCTGTGTCTGTCTGTCTGTCTGTCTGTCTGTCTTGTCTGTATTTATTAACCTCTCTCTCTCTCTCTCTCTCTCTCTCTCTCTCTCTCTCTCTCTCTCTCTCTCTCTCTCTCTCTCTCTTTTCTCTCTCTCTCTCTCTCTCTCTCTCTCACATCACACATCACATCACATTAGCGGGCTCTTGCCGGGTCAGCTGACCTTACTGATGGATGATTGAAGGTTGTGAGTTGACCCCCCTGGCTGGGACATTGATGGCCCTGTGGTTTTATGGGTGGCCAATCAGAGAGGGGGCGGAAGGGAGGGAGGAGGAGAAAGATCGAGGAGGAGGAGAGAGAGAGAAGGAGAGAGACGTCAACACCTGTCCATCTCAACCAAGCCTTCATACCAATCAATTTCTTCTTCTTCTTCTTCTTCTTCTTCTTCTTCTTCTTCTTCTTCTTCTTCTTCTTCTTCTTCTTCTTCTTCTTCTTCTTCTTCTTCTTCTTCTTCTTCTTCTTCTTCTTCTTCTTCTTCTTCTTCTTCCTTCTTCTTCTTCTTCTTCTTCTTCTTCTTCTTCTTCTTCTTCTTCTTCTTCTTCTTCTTCTTCTTTTCTTCTTCTTCTTCTTCTTCTTCTTCTTCTTCTTCTTCTTCTTTCCTTCTTCTTCTTCTTCTTCTTCTTCTTCTTCTTCTTCTTCTTCTTCTTCTTCTTCTTCTTCTTCTTCTTCTTCTTCTTCTTCTTCTTCTTCTTCTTCTTCTTCTTCTTCTTCTTCTTCTTCTTCTTCTTCTTCTTCTTCTTCTTCTTCTTCTTCTTCTTCTTCTTCTTCTTCTTCTTCTTCTTCTTCTTCTTCTTCTTCTTCTTCTTCTTCTTCTTCTTCTTCTTCTTCTTCTTCTTCTTCTTCTTCTTCTTCTTCTTCTTCTTCTTCTTCTTCTTCTTCTTCTTCTTCTTCTTCTTCTTCTTCTTCTTCTTCTTCTTCTTCTTCTGCTTCTTCTTCTGCTTCTGCTTCTGTTTTTCTGCTTCTGCTTCTGCTTCTGCTTCTGCTTCTGCTTCTGCTTCTGCTTCTGCTTCTGCTTCTGCTTCTGCTTCTGGCTGCTTCTGCTTCTGCTTCTGCTTCTTCTGCTTCTCTTCTTCTGCTTTCTGTTCTCTTCTCTTCTCTTCTTATTTGCTTGCCTGCTTCTGCTTCTGCTTCTCTTCTCTTCTGCTTCTCTTCTGCTTCTGCTTCTTTTCGCTTCTGCTTCTCTTCTTCTTTTTCTTTTTGCTTTGCTGTTTCTGTAGCTTCTTCTTGTTTGCTTCTTTTCTGTTTCTTTTTCTTCTTTTGCTTCTGCTTCTTGCTTCCTTGTTTTCTGTTTCTGCTTCTTCTGCTATAGCTTGCTATGCTATGCTTTCTTCTTCTTCTTCTTCTTCTTCTTCTTCTTCTTCTTCTTCTTTCTTTTTATTCTTCTTCTTCTTCTTTCTTCTTCTTCTTCTTCTTCTTCTTTTTCTTCTTCTTCTTCTTCTTCTTCTTCTTCTTCTTCTTCTTCTTCTTCTTCTTCTTCTTCTTCTTCTTCTTCTTCTTCTTCTTCTTCTTCTTTTTTTCTTCTTCTTCTTCTTCTTCTTCCAGTAACTCACACTAACGGGTGTTGGTGGTAATATACTCATATACCCACAAACAATTAACATAAAAGCTCTTCTCTCATAATTACTGAGCCAAGACCTACCTTGTTTACGTGGCAGAGTATTGTTGTTTACAGCTGTACCACACGATATTGTTGTTTACAGGTGTACCACACAGTATACTAATAATAATAATAATAATAATAACTGTTTATTGAAAAAGTTCTGCAGCTCGAAGGCTGAAAATATACATTAGACAAAAATAACTGATTACATACAAAGACATGGGGTGGGTGGGTCGTTTAAACAAAGCTTTCATACTGAAAGGAGAAGGAACAATGATTGAACATATAAATTATTATAGTTTACAGTTGATGGCCCGGGCTGGTCTCTGTGTGGGTCACGTAGGCCACGTGGTGCAGTAACTCGTCCATAGGTGTTGATATGAAGGACCTCACGTGGTCATGGGGCACCGGGTGGAGTGGGGTCAGTACCTCACTCTGCTAAGTGTGTTGTGCTATCTGGTAGTCAAGTGTAAAGCCAACCCTCTGTTGTTCCCAGGAATTGGACTGATTAACACCTCCTGGTCAGAAGATGGTCGGTGGGGTGCTTATCTCACTGGTGGGTCATGGCTCTCGCTGGTACTGTCTTGTGCTGAATTCACTGTCTTAAACACTGTTCATCACTGCTCAACATTGATCCCACTTTTATCCGATACGAAATTGTTGCTTTAGGCGGGATTATGTTGATATCCCGGTGGTGAGGATGGGTCGGGGAGGAACACCTGGGGAATGGGCCGACATTGGCTAAGGACAGCAGGAGCAGCGCCTGATAGGTCTTGACCCTCCAATGGTCAAGGATGTGTAGTTAACAGTTGTACCACATGGTATTGTTGCTTACAGTTGTACCACACGGTATTGTTGCTTACAGTTGTACCACACTGTATTGTTGTTAACAGTTGTACCACACGGTATTGTTGTTTACAGTTGTACCACACTGTATTGTTGTTTACAGTTGTACCACACTGTATTGTTGTTTACAGTTGTACCACACGGTATTGTTGTTACAGTTGTACCACACTGTATTGTTGTTTACAGTTGTACCACACTGTATTGTTGTTTACAGTTGTACCACACGGTATTGTTGTTTACAGTTGTACCACACTGTATTGTTGTTTACAGTTGTACCACACTGTATTGTTGTTTACAGTTGTACCACACTGTATTGTTGTTTACAGTTGTACCACACTGTATTGTTGTTTACAGTTGTACCACACTGTATTGTTGTTTACAGTTGTACCACACTGTATTGTTGTTAACAGTTGTACCACACTGTATTGTTGTTTACAGTTGTACCACACTGCATTGTTGTTTATTGTACCACACGGTATTGCTGTTTACAGCCGTACACTGTATTGTTGTTTACAGCTACACACTGTATTGCTGTTTACAGTTGCACCACACTGTATTGTTGTTTACAGCTGTACCCACACTGTATTGTTGTTACCAGTTGCACCACACCATTGTTGAGCTTATATTGTACCACTGTATTGTTGTTAACAGTTGTACCACACTGTATTGTTGTTTACAGTTGTACCACACTGGCTGTTGCTTGCTGTGCCAGGCCCCACACTGTATTGTTGTTTACAGTTGTACCACACTGTGGCTGTTGTTTACAGTTGTACCACACGGTATTGTTGTTTACAGTTGTACCACACGTATTGTTGTTTACAGTTGTACTACACGGTATTGTTGTTTACAGTTGTACCACACTGTATTGTTGTTTACAGTTGTACCACACAGTATTGTTGTTTACAGTTGTACCACACTGTATTGTTGTTTACAGTTGTACCACACTGTATTGTTGTTTACAGTTGTACCACACTGTATTGTTGTTTACAGTTGTACCACACTGTATTGTTGTTTACAGTTGTACCACACGGTATTGTTGTTTACAGTTCTAAAACACGGTTTTGTTGTTTACAGTTGTACTACACGGTATTGTTGTTTACAGTTGTACCACACTGTATTGTTGTTTACAGTTGTACCACACAGTATTGTTGTTTACAGTTGTACCACACTGTATTGTTGTTTACAGTTGTACCACACTGTATTGTTGTTTACAGTTGTACCACACTGTATTGTTGTTTACAGTTGTACCACACTGTATTGTTGTTTACAGTTGTACCACACGGTATTGTTGTTTACAGTTCTAAAACACGGTTTTGTTGTTTACAGTTGTACTACACGGTATTGTTGTTTACAGTTGTACCACACTGTATTGTTGTTTACAGTTGTACCACACAGTATTGTTGTTTACAGTTGTACCACACTGTATTGTTGTTTACAGTTGTACCACACTGTATTGTTGTTTACAGTTGTACCACACTGTATTGTTGTTTACAGTTGTGGTATTGTTGTTTACAGTTGTACCACACGGTATTGTTGTTTACAGTTGTACCACACGGTATTGTTGTTTACAGTTGTACCACACGGTATTGTTGTTTACAGTTGTACCACACGGTATTGTTGTTTACAGTTGTACCACACGGTATTGTTGTTTACAGTTGTACCACACTGTATTGTTGTTTACAGTTGTACTACACGGTATTGTTGCTTACAATTGTACTATTCCGTAATGTTTACAAACGTCTTACACATTAATGTTTACAAATGTATTTCACGTTTGTTTACAAACATAGACACTGTATGTTTTGTTCAATGCCTAAATTGTCCCAGATTCGTGTATGATGTCTTTTGCTGTATAAGGTTGTACTATGCTGTATGGCAGTGTATATCCGAGAGAGGTGTATGGCGGGTTGTTATAGGAGAAACAATATACACTGATAAGTATACAGTACAAGTTGTTGTTATTGTTGTTCATTATGGTGATGTTTTTATTCCTGCTGCTGATGTTGTTGTTGTTGTTGTTGTTGGGATTTACATCCCCATAATAAACAAATTTTAAGAAAACCAAGATATACTGTAGGTCACTTGTCCTGGTACAAGCGGCCGCTGACGGACCTCCCTGGTTAACCACGTACAGTAAGGCTATGTGTCGCTCACCTGACAAAATCCCCGTCTAGGTTTTCCTCTCAAACTATTAATTTGTCCGCCGGGCAAATTGCGGGCACATGGACATGAAAAATCACATTCCCGGCCCCTCGCCCGGGCACTGATAACCTGCACAGCCTGTGTTGTATTGTAGGTGGTTCATCTGCTTGAGTATGATAACATAACTTCGCGGGTATGATATCTTAACCCCTTAAGTAAGATGGCTTTGTAAATAGTTGGTTAAGTTGTCGGACTCAAGGAGTGAGCTCATTGTACTCAAAGGGTCATAGTTACAGTTTTTCACTTCGAAGGCTAAGTCTTTGAGTTGGCATCGTACTCAAGGTGTTAAATCATCGTATTCAAAGGGTTAAATCATCGCACTCAACGCGTTAATATATCTAACACAATAGGTTAAGTTATTGTACTCATGGGGTTATGTCGCTGCACTAAAGATGAGAGAGAGAGAGAGAGAGAGAGAGAGAGAGAGAGAGAGAGAGAGAGAGAGAGAGACTCTCTCACTAGGAACCAGTTAAAGAAACAGTTGACTATAGCATCTAAGCGACACATCTCACCCTAAACAAACTATATAACAAAAGATCGTCAAAACAAAACAAAATCCATTAAAACTTATCGGAATTTATTTCTCTCTATCTCTCATCGTTCTTAAGATATGGCCTAAAAATTAATAAAAGGAGGGTTCTAGTTTTCTTTACGTCCACACTTCTCATCCTTTCGTATTTTTTCTTCACCAAGCCCATCCTCGGATCCACTTGAGTGCGTCTATAAGGTTTGGTGAAGATTGTCTTGGCTGTTCTTGATCTATGGGAGAAAAAGTCATAGAATAGAGTTTGTTATTGTTTCCACCGTGGGTTCCCAGATGACGTCATAGCCTGGTAGGTTACGTGGACGCTCCGGGGAAAAAATTCAAATCCCTATTATTTTGAAATATTTTTACTCATATATCAAAGTCTTCCAGATATTAACGATGGATATTAAGCACTTTATTAGGGGGGAATAAAAGACAGAATTTGCTTTAACTCAAAACATTCTGAAACTTAATGAAATAAACTGAGATTGGGAGGAAAATTCTCGAATGTGAAAGAAGAAAATTGAATGGTATAAAAGGCTACTTTTTTCCTTGTTCAAACTTTATAAACTTTGATGACAATATCGTGGTGGAATTTCTTACGAGTTTATGAGGAAAATCGAGTCTTTTTCACCCAATCAGAACATTAGGGGGGAAATGCCATAATTTCCTTATATGTACCAAATATTCCAATTCTATATAAAACTAATTAAAAATATATATATAAATTCCATGGTCATAAATTCTCCCATCTATAATATATAGAGAATTTATTAATGAGAATTTATTTCGTGTTTAAAAGATCCAGAAATACTATGCTTAAATTAATTATGATGAATACTCTATACAAATGCAAGAATTTTTCCACTATCAAAACTTTTCTTGAGAATTTATTATTGAGAATTAAGAGTGAATGAAAACAAGCATTATAATGAATAAATACCATACATAAACAACGACGAAGAAAGAAAGGAAGGAAGGGGTAAGGGATAGAAGAAGGAAGGGAAGAAGGCAGTAAGGGATGTAGGAAAGAAGGGGGTAAAGAATGAAGAAAGGAAAGAGAGGAGGGAGTAAGGAAGCGAAGAAGGGAGTAAGGAAGGAAAGAAGGAATGAAAAAAAGGGAAAAAAGTAAAGCTGAAAGGAAAGAAAGCAGGAATGAAGGAAAAGAAAGAAGGAAGAAAGAAAAAGGGAAAAAAGTAAAGCTGGAAGGAAAGAAAGCAGGAATGAAGGAAAAGAAAGAAGGAAGAAAGAAAAGGGTATCATATGCAAGAATTTTTCCACCAACGAAACTTTTCTGGAGAATTTATTAGTGAGAATTGGTTAGCGTGTATGAGGACAAATGAGGCAAGTTCAGAGTTGGTTCATTACGGCGCTATTTATTCCTGCCTGCCAATTTCTCATCTCTGTTGGTTCATAAACTGTGGATGATAAACTCTCTCTCTCTCTCTCTCTCTCTCTCTCTCTTTCTTATTTCATCTTGTTGTTGCTGTTTTCTTTAGTTGTTGTTGTTGTTCTTGTTCTTCTTCTGTTGTTGTTGTTGTTGTTGTTCTCCTCCTCATCTTCCTCCTATTCCTCCTCCTTATTCTTCTTCTTATGTTTGTTGCTGTTCTTTTTCTTCTTATATTTCCTCTCCTACTTTCTCTTTTTTTCTTCGTCTTTGACTCATTCTCACCTCTTCTCTTTTTTCTTCTTCTTTCTCATAAATATTATCAACTGTCTCTCTCTCCCTCATACTTTATCAACTTTTTCGTCACATTCCTCTAATATTCATCGCTTGTTCCTCCTCCTCCTCCTCCTCCCACCATTTATCATAGTCTCTCCTAAATTATTCTGATTTATTACCGTTTTCTCTTCATTTTTCCCAAGTCTTCAGTTTATCATCTTTTTACTTATATAAGTCATCTTTCTCTGTCTCATTTATTGCCTCTTAATTATTATTTTTCTCGGGTGTGTACCAATTTATCATATTTTTTCTATTCTATTCTTCGGTTTGTTTCTATACATACATACATACATACATACATACATACATACATACATACATACATATTATCTCTCTCTGTTCTCTTATTCTTTCTTTCTTTTCCCTTCCTTTTTTACTTTTCTATATCCCTTTCTTTCCCTTTCTCTTGTTTCTCTCTCTTTGTTATCTCTCTATTTATCTTATTTTATGTTATATTCATCTCTTATTATTCTTTTATCATATACCTTCTTCCATTCATATCTTCATCTTTCTTCTATTTTCCTATTCCTCATTTACTCATTGTCTTGTTGCTCGTCTTCTTCCCATCTTCCTCCCCCCTTTTTTTCTTGCTCTTATTATTGTTCTTAAATTCTTCCTCCTCTTTCTTCTTGTTGTTCTTGCTCTTTTTCTTGTTCCTCTTGTTCTTGTTCTTGTTGTTCTTGTTCTTGTTCTTATTGTTATTGTCATTGTTCTTGTTATTCTTGTTCTTTTTCTTGTTATTGTTCTTATTGTTCTTGTTCCTCTTGTTCTTGTTCTTTTTCTTGTTATTGTTCTTCTTGTTCTTATTTCTTGTTGTTGTTGTTCTTCTTCTTCTTCCAATATTATTCACGTTTTTATTATGTGTTTTATCTGTTTTTTATTACATCTTTTCACTTTTTTATATATTCAAAGTTTTTTCTTGTCACTTTGTTTTTTTATGATTTTTTTTTCTTTTTCCCAACTTTTATTTTTCTTTTATCTTCGTCTCCTGTCTGTATATTTTTCATCTTATTTTTAACTTAAGATTTTATTTATTTATTTATTTATTTATTTATTTATTCGTTCATTTATTTACGATATATTTCACCTTTTTGTCTTATTGCGATAAATTAAAACAAAACAAAAACGTGAAAAATTATATTAAATAACTTACGGTAATTCAGTGTTCTGGAAGATGGCTGCCTCCTCTTCGTCTTGCCTTAGTCTGAGATTTATCGCTATTTTGTCTTTTTTTCTGTTCTTTATTTCTCCCTATTTCCGTATCTTTCTTTCTCTTGCCTATTTTTTTCGGTAGGAGAGTAAAAATGGGATGTTGCCAATTTAATTTATTTTAGGTCAAATTTTTCGCTATTTTTCTATTTCTATTCTATATTCGATCTACTTCCATATTCTTTATTTTGGTTGTTTATTTTTTATTTAGGAGGAAAGGGGGTGAGGTAAGGGGATGGGGGAGGTGGAGAAGAAGGGAGTTGGGGGTAGAGGGAGGTGAGGGATAGGTGTAGGGGAATGAGGAGGTGGAGGGGAAGGGGTTGGTGGAAGGGAGGGAGGTAGAGGGGAGTAGGGGGAGTTGGGGTAGAGTAGATGTAGGGGGTAAAGGAGGGGTTGAGGGGGGGGGGAGGATATATTATTTAAGCCACCAAAACCCGACTATAAACCGAGTCTATTTTATCTCAACCCCAAAAAATTTCTTTGTGTGAAAATTTAAAAAAAAAATTCTGTCTTTTCGTCACTTTATGTTCAGGTGTGTCTCTTTATGTCCAGGTGTGTCTCTTTATGTCCAGGTGTGTCTCTTTATGTCCAGGTGTGTCACTTTATGTCCAGGTGTGTCTCTTTATGACCAGGTGTGTCTCTTTATGTCCAGGTGTGTCTCTTTATGTCCAGGTGTGTCTCTTTATGTCGGTGTGTCTCTTTATGTCCAGGTGTGTCTCTTTATGTCCAGGTGTGTCTCTTTATGTCCAGGTGTGTCTCTCTTTTTTATGTCCAGGTGTGTCTCTTTTTATGTCCAGGTGTGTCTCTTTATGTCCAGGTGTGTCTCTTTATGTCCAGGTGTGTCTCTTTATTTCCAGGTGTGTCTCTTTATGTCCAGGTGTGTTCCCTTATGTCCAGGTGTGTCACTTTATGTCCAGGTGTGCTTCACTTTATGTCCAGGTGTGTCTCTTTTGTCCAGGTGTGTCTCTTTATGTCCCGGTGTGTCTCTTTACATCCAGGTGTGTCTCTTTATGTCCAGGTGTGTCTCTTTTTATGTCCAGGTGTGTTCTCTTTATGTCCCGTGTGTCTCTTTTATGTCCAGGTGTGTGTCTCTTATGTCCAGGTGTGTCTTCTTTATGTCCAGGTGTGTCTCTTTATGTCCAGGTGTGTCTCTTTATGTCCAGGTGTGTTCCCTTTATGTCCAGGTGTGTCTTTATGTCCAGGTGTGTCTCTTTTATGTTCAGGTGTGTCTTCTTTATGTCCAGGTGTCTCTTTATGTCCAGGTGTGTCTCTCTTTATGTCCAGGTGTGTTCCTTTATGTTCACAGGTGTGTCTCTTTATGTCCAGGTGTGTCTCTATATGTCCAGTGTCTCTTTATGTTCAGGTGTGTGTCTTTTTATGTCCAGGTGGCCTCTTTTATGTCCAGGGTGTGTCTCTTTTTATGGCCAGGTGTGTCTCCCTTATGTCAGGGTGTCTCTTTATGTCCAGGTGTGTCTCTTTATGTCCAGGTGTGTCTCTTTATGTCCAGGTGTGTCTCTTTATGTCCAGGTGTCTCTCTTTATGTCCAGGTGTGTCTCTTTATGTCCAGGTGTCTCTCTTTATGTCCAGGTGTGTCTCTTTATGTCCAGGTGTCTCTCTTTATGTCCAGGTGTGTCTCTTTATGTCCAGGTGTCTCTCTTTATGTCCAGGTGTCTCTCTTTATGTCCAGGTGTCTCTCTTTATGTCCAGGTGTGTCTCTTTATGTCCAGGTGTGTCTCTTTATGTCCAGGTGTGTCTCTTTATGTCAGGTGTGTCTCTTTATGTCCAGGTGTGTCTCTTTTATGTCCAGGTGTGTCTCTTTATGTCCAGGTGTGTCTCTTTATGTCCAGGTGTGTCTGTCAGGTGTGTCTCTTTATGTCAGGTGTGTCTCTTTATGTGTCAGGTGTGTCTCTTTATGTCCAGAGTGTGTCTCTTTATGTCCAGAGTGTGTCTCTTTATGTCCAGATGTGTGTCTCTTTATGTCCAAGTGTATGTCCAGTGTGTCTCTTATGTCAGGTGTGTCTCTTTTATGTCCAGGTGTGTCTCTTTATGTTCAGGTATGCATCTCTTTATGTCCAGGTGTGTCTCTTTATGTCCAGGTGTGTCACTTTATGTCCAGGTGTGTCTCCTTATGTCCAGAATTGAAAGTACTCTTTATGTCCCAGGTGTGTCACTTTATGTCAGGTGTGTGTCTCCTTATGTCCAGGTGTGTCTCTTTATGTCCAGGTGTCTCTCTTTTATGTCCAGGTGTGTCTCCTCCAGGTGTGTCTCTTGCTGTCAGGTGTCTCTCTTCTTTATGTCCAGGTGTGTCTCTTTATGTCCAGGTGTCTCTCTTTATGTCCAGGTGTGTCTCTTTATGTCCAGGTGTGTCTCTTATGTCCAGGTGTGTCTCTTTATGTGTCCAGGTGTGTCTCTTTATGGCCAGGTGTGTCACTTTATGTCCAGTGTGTCTCCTTATGTCCAGGTGTGTCTCTTTATGTCCAGGTGTGTAACTTTATGTCCAAGGTGCGTAATGTCCATATGGCGCAGTGTGTCTCTTTATGTCAGGTATCTCTCTTTATGTCAGGTGTGTCTCCTTATGTCCAGGTGTGTCTCTTTATGTCAGAGTGTCTTTATGTGGTGTGTCTCTTTATGTCAGGTGTGTCTCTTTATGTCCCAGGTGTGTCTCTTTATGTCCAAGAGTGTCTCTCTTTATGTCCAGGTGTCTCTTTATGTCCAAGTGTGTCTCTTTATGTCCAGGTGTGTCTCTTTATGTCAGGTGTGTCTCTTTATGTCCAGGTGTCTCTCTTTATGTCCAGGTGTGTCTCTTTATGTCCAGGTGTCTCTCTTTATGTCCAGGTGTGTCTCTTTATGTCAGGGTGTCTCCTCTTTATGGCCAGGTGTCTCTCTTTATGTCCAGGGTGTGTCTCTTTTATCTCCAGGTGTCTCTCTTTGTATCCAGGTGTGTCTCTTTATGTCAGGTGTCTCTCTTATGTCAGAGTGTCTCTTTGTGTCAGGTGTCTCTTTATGTCCAGGTGTCTCTCTTTATGTCCAGGTGTCTCTCTTTATGTCCAGGTGTGTCTCTTTATGTCAGGTGTCTCTTTATGTCAGGTGTCTCTCTTTATGTCAGGTGTCTCTCTTTATGTCCAGGTGTGTCTCTTTATGTCCAGGTGTCTCTCTTTATGTCCCAGGTGTGTGTCTCTTTATGTCCAGGTGTCTCTTTATGTCCAGTGTCTCTCTTTATATCCAGGTGTCTCTCTTTATGTCAGGTGTGTCTCTTTATGTCAGGTGTGTCTCTTTATGTCCAGGTATGTCTCTTTATGTCCAGGTGTCTCTCTTTATGTCAGGTGTGTCTCTTTATGTCCAGGTGTCTCTCTTTATGTCCAGGTGTCTCTCTCTTTGCTGTCCAGGTGTCTCTCTTTATGTCCAGGTGTCTCTCTTTATGTCCAGGTGCATGTCTCTTTATGTCAGGTGTGTGTCTCTATGTTCCAGGTGTGTCTCTTTATGTCCAGGTGTGTATCTTTATGTTTCAGATGTGTCTTTATGTAGGTGTGTCTCTTTATGTCAGGTGTGTCTCTTTATGTTCAGGTGTGTCTCACTGTCAGGTGTGTCTCTTTATGTCAGGTGTCTCTCTTATGTCCAGGTGTCTCTCTTTTATGTCTAGGTGTCTCTCTTTAACCTGTCCAGGTGTGTCTCTTTGCTCCAGTGTCTCTCTTTATGTCCAGGTGTCTCTCTTTATGTCCAGTGCTGTCTCTTTATGTCAGGTGTGTGTCTCTTTATGTCCAGTGTGTCTCTTTATGTCCAGGTGTGTCTCTTTATGTCCAGGTGTGTCACTTTATGTCCAGGTGTGTCTCTTTATGACCAAGGTGTGTCTCTTTATGTCAGGTGTGTCTCTTTATGTTCAGGTGTGTCTCTTTTATGTCAGGTGTGTCTCTCTTTATGTCAGGTGTCTCTCTTTATGTCAGGTGTCTCCTCTTTATGTCAGGTGTCTCTCTTTATGTCCAGGTGTGTCTCTTTATGTCCCAGGTGTCTCTCTTTATGTCCAGGTGTGTCCTCTTTAGCATCCCAGGTGTCTCTCTTTATGTCAGGTGTGTCTCTTTACTGTCCAGGTGTGTCTCTTTATGTCCAGGTGTCTCTCTTTATGTCAGGTGTCCTCTCTTTGTATCCAAGTGTGTGTCTCCTTTATGTCCAGGTGTGTCTCTTTATGTCAGGAGTGTGTCTCTTTATGTCCAGGTGTGTCTCTCTTGCTTCATCCAGGTGTGTCTCTTTATGTCCAGGTGTCTCTCTTTATGTCCAAGTGTAAGCTCTTCTTTATGTCAGGTGTCTCTCTCTTTATGTCCAGGTGTGTCTTTATGTCCAGGTGTCTCTCTTTATCCAGTGTCTCTCTTTATCTCAAGGTGTCTCTCTTTTATGTCCAGGTGTGTCTCTTTATGTCAGGTGTGTCTCTCTATGTCAGGTGTGTGTCTCTTTATGTCCAGGTGTGTCTCTTTATGTCCCAGGTGTGTCTCTTTATGTCAGGTGTCTCTTTATATTCAGGTGTGTCTCTCTTCTCTCTATTATCCGTCGCGAGTCTCTTTGGTTTTTATTATAATGTATATATATTTTGTTTTGCTCTCTCTCTCTCTCTCTCTCTCTCTCTCTCTTCTCTCTCTCTCTCTCAGGCCTGGCCAAGGGTTGAGGGTCGTCCTAACATTTTGGCCAAAACGCTTCCGTAAATCAACAAATTGTTCCTAAGGGATTTTGTGAGGGAGAGGTTATGGGTGAGGGGAAGGGGAGAGGAGGTATGGGTGATAGGGGAGGGAGGGGAAAGTATGGTGAGAGGAAGTGCTGGTGGTGGTATAGGTAAGGGGTAAGTGAGGGGAGGTAGTGGTGGTAGGAGGTGGGAAACAGCGTTAGTTGTGGTGGGTGAGGGGAGTGGTAGTTGTGGTGGGTGAGGGTAGTGGTGGTTGTGGTGGGTGAGGGTAGTGGTAGTTGTGGTGGTGAGGGGTGGTAGTTGTGGTGGGTGAGGTAGTGGTAGTTGTGGTGGGTGAGGGTAGTGGTTGTGGTGGGTGAGGGTAGTGGTAGTTGTGGTGGGTGAGGGTAGTGGTAGTTGTGGTGGGTGAGGGGGTGGTAGTTGTGGTGGGTAAAGAATGGGGATGGCCGATGAGTAGGTCGAATAGGCCAGTTGTGGTGGTGGTGGTGGCGGTCGAGTGGTGGTTGGGGTCGACACAGGGACGAAGGGAAACTCGACGCTGGAACTTCGCTGACAAATAATGGTGACCTTCAACCCTGTGTTACTTTGATGTCTAGGGGGAGGGAGAGGAAGGAGGGGGGGATAAAGGGAGACAGGGAGGAATGGTGGGAGGAGATGGATGGTGTGTGGGTGAGAATGGGAGAGAAATAGAAAGGAGGTGGAAAGAGGGAGGGAGGGAAGGTGTAGAGAGGGAAGAAGAGGGTGGAAGGGGAGAAGAGGAGTGAATGAGAAGGGGGTGGGGGGAGAAAGAAAACATAAGGGAAGGAATGGAAGAAGGTGGAGAAGAGGAGGGGGGGAGAAGGAATGAAAGGAGTGGGATGGAGAAGAGAAGAAGGGGTAGAGAAAGCGGAATGAAAAAGAAAGGAGAGAAAGAAAGGGATGGATTGCAAAGAGAGAGAGAGAGAGAGAGAGAGGGGGGGATAAAAGTGAGAGAGGAAGCAGCGTTTTTCATCAAGAATAGAAAGTGACAATGAAAGTGAGTAGAAACATCTTTGAAGAAGTTTTATCCTCGAAAGTCAATGAAACCCGAAAGTGAAAGTAGAAGAAAGCAACCCGTCAACATTAATAATCTAAAATGAAAGCATCGTATAGATTTTTCATCGATACTAGAAAGCAATAAAGAAAGTGAGTGAAAGTCAAAGAGGTCAAAGAGAAAACTTGTCCTCCTGCGACACACTGGCATCACTCAGTCGCATTAGTCACAAGTGAAAGCATCTTTTATTTTCATATTATAAAGAAAGGGTAAAAGAACCCGAGAGTGAAAGCGGGAGAAAGCAAACCCTCAACCATGTTAACAGTTCGTGAAATTACTTTTGAGTCTTAACAAAAAGGAAGAGAAAGTAAAAGTTGAAAGTCGAGAGAGAAAACAAACTTTCTTACCATTTCTACGTAACTGTCAACCGTAATATCTGTAAACGAAAAAAGAGAGTTAGAATGAAAGCCAAGAGAAAGCTACTGTGTTTACCTCAAGCGAATACAAATTACAATCTCATATGTTGAATAAGAGCTTTTTGAAGCGGAAAAGAAAGAAAAAATGAGAGAAAGTTACTGTATTGACTTTGTGTAAAATAACCTACATTTTTTATCCTGAAGGGAGAGATTTGCATATTTTATCATAAACTAGAAGAGAGTAAAAGTGAAAGTCGAGAGAAAGTTACCATGTTTTTCTTTTTATATAGATGAACTGAGAGAAAGCGAGAGTAGTAGCCAAGGTAAAACCACCACTGAACACCAAGAAATTTTATGCTTTTCATATTAAACGAAGAGAAAAAAAAAGAGAGCGAATATGAAATGAAAGTAAATACATTGACCTATTTATCAAGAGTGAAAGTCAAGAGAAACCATCACTCAACTCAAAGGAAAGTCACGATTAAACCTCAAGTAATAAATTAGAAAGTGAAAGTTAAAAGAAAGCAGTTATTCAATCTCAAAAAACATCTCTTATATGTGTGTTAAACGAAGAGAAAGTAAAATAAAAGGATTAACTTCAAGTGAAACAACAGACATATGTTAACAATCAGTGAAAACGAAGAGAAAGTCGCTATAGTATTTATCAGAACCTTTCTTATTGTAGTAGCCTGTATGATAAGCAAAAGAAAGTAAGAGAAAAGCCAAGCTACCCTTTCAACCTCATATAACATCTCTATTATCTCATCCTGTAGCGAGTAAATTCATGTATCTTAAACGAAAAACAGGAGAAAGTACGATAGAAAGTCAATAGAAAGTCAGCGCTGAGCCTGAGAAGAAGTATGTTTTATATATTTTGTTATGGTGAAGAGAGAAGGAACTGGCTCGCCTCTTCCCTTGACTCATATATTCATCTTTAATCTTAGTTTGTAGTTCATTCCCGTCACCAGGATGGAGGGAGGAAGAGGAGGAGGTCATGGGAAGAGGACCACGTGTAGAGAGAGAGAGAGGGAGAGATCAGTCATCACAACATTATTTGGACTCTGAAAGACTCTTGAGTTTACCTTTAATTAGTTAATTAACGATGACCCATCAATTATACCTCGCTTTAACGGACTCTTCATATCTCTATAATTATACCTCGCTTTAACGGATTATTGGAATGAATCGTTTGTTTTACCTAATTAAGGGAATAATCGGTTCAATTATATACTATTGTAGGGAATATTCAGGTCGATTTTACCTTATTTTAGGGAATATTCAGGTCGATTTTACCTTATTTTAGGGAATATTCAGGTCGATTTTTACCTTATTTTAGGGAATATTCAAATCGATTTTTACCTTATTTTAGGGAATATTCTGGTCGATTTTTACCTTATTTGGGGGGAATATTCACGTCGATTTTTACCTTATTTTAGGGAATATTCAGGTCGATTTTACCTTATTTTGGGGGAATATTCAGGTCGATTTTACATTATTTTAGGGAATATTCAGGTCGATTTGACCTTATTTGGGGGGATATTCACGTCGATTTTTACCTGATTTTAGGAAATATTCGCATAACTCTCCAGATACACTACATTTTAAAGGAATATTCGATTAAGTCAGAATATTTCCAAGAGTTTAAAGGTATTCTCGTGTAAGTCGCCACAGTACAACACTATAATGGACTATTTATAAAAGGGATTTACTAAACTTTCGTCCCAACATGAAACTAATTTACGTATCTAAATCCACCACTAACCAGATTAATCCTTTTGCTACCACTATGATTATCCTCTACTTTCCCGTATTAATCGCCTCTTCCTGGTGTGATTAGTCCTGTAATCCCAGACACTCGCTTAGCTGGGATTAGTTTTTAGGCTCGTATTATTTCCAGGTGGGATTTGTGTCGTCATTTTAATCATTCGCTGTTAGGATTGTTATAGTAATTATGCCCATACCATACGCCCGAATTCACGCCTATGCTCACGCCCATATTCATGCCCACTCATAACCACACCTATACTCATGCCCATGCCCATATTGATGCCCACTCATACCCACACCGATATTCATGCCCACTCACCCCCACACCTATACTCATATCCACTCCTATATTCATGCCTACTCATGCCCACTCACACCGATATTCATGCCCACTCATACCCACACCTATACTCATGCCCACGCCCATATTCATGCCCACTCATACCCACTCATACCCATTCCCACGCCTACACTCATCCCCACAGCCAGATATGATTGAGGCAGTAACCCGGCCTAACACTAATTATATGGAACCCAAGGCTGTGCTAGGAGTGATTAGCAATTATAGGGAAGACAGAGAGACAAGAGTCATTACCGTAATTATGGCAATTATAGGTAATAATTACGGTGGCTGGCTGATAGATGGCGCGAGCTGGTAGAGAGACGGATAGAGATTGTCTTTCCAGGATAGATGGCTGGATGGATAGATAGATAGATAGATGAACGGATGAATGGTTGGATGGATGGATGAATAGATAGATGGATGGATAGAAAGATAGATAGATGAACTGATGAATGGTTGGATGGATGGATGAATAGATAGATGGATGGATAGATAGATGGATGGATAGATAGATAGATAGATGGATGGATAGATAGATAAGTAGATATATTTTATTTTGCCGCGTAAAGTCAGGTGTGTTAGCTCGTCTTGGCCAGCATCGCTGTTCCGTGTGACCATTATACAGTTTTTTGCTGTCCCCATTAGAGTATCTGGCTCAGTGAGTGATAATGGTTTAAGGGGAAAACACGAACCATTTGTCTGTATTTTCCAGTCAGTGGTGTGGCGGTGTGGGGGCCAAATATTTCCACCTCTTTTCTCATTTTTCTTTCACAGTTGTATCTAAAATAATTATATTGTTGTTTTGGTGTATTTTAAACACACACACACACACACACACACACACACACACACACACACACACACACACACACACACACACACACATTTATATTTAATGAAATAAGTCATCTATCATCATTTAATAATACATATTTCCGCATGTTTATTATACGTAACATTTATCAATTAATGTTACTCGTTCATTATCAAGTCATTAATTAAAGGTAAACAGTGTTGGTGATATTGGCTAGCATGGCGGCCATATTGGTGCAACCAAACGTGATAACATCTGATTCCCTGATTGGTGGTGATGCAGCCAATCAGAAGTAGCGTTATATATGTAGTTTTGACGTCAATATCCGATGTTATACAGTTTATTCATTCATTGTCCTCTCTGGTCAACACCCTCGTATACCGTCAACATTGTCCTCTCTGGTCAACACCCTCGTATACCGTCAACATTGTCCTCTCTGGTCAACACCCTCGTATACCGTCAACATTGTCCTCTCTGGTCAACACCCTCGTATACCGTCAACATTGTCCTCTCTGGTCAACACCCTCGTATACCGTCAACATTGTCCTCTCTGGTCAACACCCTCGTATACCGTCAACATTGTCCTCTCTGGTCAACACCCTCGTATACCGTCAACATTGTCCTCTCTGGTCAACACCCTCGTATACCGTCGACATTGTCCTCTCTGGTCCAACACACCCTCGTATACCGTCAACATTGTCCTCTCTGGTCAACACCCTCGTATACCGTCAACATTGTCCTCTCTGGTCAACACCCTCGTATACCGTCAACATTGTCCTCTCTGGTCCAACACCCTCGTATACCATCAACATTGTCCTCTCTGGTCAACACCCTCGTATACCGTCAACATTGTCCTCTCCTGGTCAACACCCTCGTATACCGTCAACATTGTCCTCTCTGGTCCAACACCCTCGGTCAACACCCTCGTATACCGGTCAACATTGTCCTCTCTGGTCAACACCCTCGTATACCGTCAACATTGTCCTCTCTGGTCAACACCCTCGTAAACCGTAACATTGTCCTCTCTGGTCAACACACCCTCGTATACCGTCAACATTGTCCTCTCTGGTCAACACCCTCGTATACCGTCAACATTGTCCTCTCTGGTCCAACACCTGGTCAACACCCTCTCCTGATACCGTCAACATTGTCCTCTCTGGTCAACACCCTATGCGCAACATTGTCCTCTCTGGTCAACACCCTCGTATACCGTCAACATTGTTCTCTCTGGTCAACACCCTCGTATACACGTCAACATTGTCCTCTCTGGTCAACACCCTCGTATACCGTCAACATTGTCCTCTCTGGTCAACACCCTCGTATACCGTCAACATTGTCCTCTCTGGTCAACACCCTCGTATACCGTCAACATTGTCCTCTCTGGTCCAACACCCTCGTGCTCCGTCAACATTGTCCTCTGGTCAACACCCTCGTATACCGTCGACATTGTCCTCTCTGGGTCAACACCCTGCGTATACCGTCGACATTGTCCTCTCCTGGTCCAACACCCTCGTATACGTCAACATTGCAGCCTCTCTGTGGTCCAACACCCACCGTATACCGTCAACATTGTCCTCTCTGTTTCAGCACCCTCGTATACCGTCAACATTGTCCTCTCTGGTCAACACCCTCGTATGCAAGTAACATTGTCCTCTCTCGTCAACACCCTCATATACCGTCAACATTGTCCTCTCTGGTCCCAACACACCCTCGTACCACAATCAAACACCCTTGTCCTCTCCTGGTCCCAAACACCCTCGTATACCGTCAACGAGCTGTCCTCTCCTGGTCAACACCCTCGTATACCGTCGGCAACACCCTCTCTGGTCCAACCGTCACCCTCGTATACCGTCAACATTGTCCTCTCTAATTCCGCACCCTCGTATACAACATTGTCCTCTCTGAATTAACACCCTCTTATACAAATCGACATTGTCCTCTGGTCGCACCCTCGTATACGTCAACATTAATATCTCCTGGTCAGCAACACCCTCATCATACAAATAACAGTGTCCTCTCTGGTCCAGCACCCTCGTATACCGTCAACATTGTCCTCTCTGGTCCAACACCCTCGTATGCCGTCAACATTGACCTCTCTGTTCAACACCCTCGTATACCGTCAACATTGTCCTCTCTGATTCAACACCCTCGTATACCGTCAGCATTGTCAACACCCTCGTTACCAACACCCTCGTATACCCTCAACATTGTCCTCCTCTGGTCCAACACCCTCGTATACCAACGTATCCTCTCTGAACGTCCAAGCACCCTCATCCTACCGTCAACATTGTCCTCTCTAGTCAACACCCTCACGTATACCGTCAACATTGTCCTCTCTGGTCCAACACCCTCGTATGCCGTCCAGCATGTCCTCTGGTCCCAACACCCTCGTATACCGTCAACATTGTCTCTCTCTGGTCCATATACCGTCGACATTGTCCTCTCTGGTCAACACCCTCGTATGCAAATCAGCATTGTCCTCTCTGGTCAACACCTCGTATACCGTCAACATTGTCCTCTCTGGTCAACACCATAAGTATACCGTCAACATTGTCCTCTCTGGTCAGCGCCTCGTATACCGTCAACATTGACCTCTCCTGTTCAACACCCTCATTATGCAAATCCAGCATTGTCCTCTCTGGTCAACACCCTCGTATGCAAATCAACATTGTCCTCTCTGTTCAACACCCTCGTATACGTCAACATTGTCTCTCTGGTCAACACCCTCGTATACTGTCAACATTGTCCTCTCTGGTCAACACCCTCATTATACGTCAACGTTGTCCTCTCCTGGTCAACACCCTCGTATACAATCAACATTGTCCCTCTCTGGTCAACACCCTCGTATACCGTCAACATTGTCCTCTCCTGGTCAACACCCTCGTATACGTCAGCATTGTCCTCTCTGGTCAGCACCCTCGTATACGTCAACATTGTCCTCTCTGGTCAACACCCTCGTATGCCAAATCAACATTGTCCTCTCTGGTCAACACCCTGGAGTATGCAAATCCAGCATTGTCCTCTCTGGTCAACACCCTCGTATATACCGTCGACATTGTCCTCTCTGGTCAACACCCTCGTATACGTCGACATTGTTCTCTCTCTGGTCCAACACCCTGCGTGGCAAGTCAACATTGTCCTCTCTGGTCCAACGCTTACCCTCGTATACCGTGACATTGTCCTCTCTGGTCAACACCCTCGTATACCGTCGACATTGTCTCTCTGGTCGCTTGCACCCATATTATACGTAACATTGTCCTCTCTGGTCAACACCTGCATTATGCCGTCAACATTGTCCTCTCTGGTCCAACACCCTGGTATACTGCCGTCAACATTGTCCTCTCTGGTCAACACCCTGCATTATTCCGTCGACATTGTCCTCTGGTCCAACACCCTCATTATACCGTCAACATTGTCCTCTGGGTCAACACCCTCGTATACTGTCAACATCACTCTCGATCAACACCCTCATATGCAGAGTCGACATTGGCCACTCTCTGGTCAACTTACCCTCATTATACGTCAACATTGTCCTCTCCTGGTCCAGCACCCTGCGTATACCGTCAAGCATTGTCTCTCTGGTCAACACCCTCGTATACGTCCAGCATTGTCTCTCTGGTCAACGCACCTCGTGTACATCAACAGTGACCTCTCTGTTCAACACCCTCATTATACCCGTCAACATTGTCCTCTGGTCAACATCCTGCGGTATACCGTCAACATTGTCCTCTGGTCAACACCCTCGTATACCGTCAACATTGTCCTCTCTGGTCAACACCCTGGAAGTATACCGTCAACATTGTCCTCTCTGGTCAACACCCTCGTATACAAATCAACATTGTCCTCTCTGGTCAACACCCTCATTATACCGTCAACATTGTCTCTCTGGTCAACACCCTCGTATACCGTCAACATTGTCCTCTCTGGTCAACGCACCCTCGTATACCGTCAACATTGTTGTCCTCTCTGGTCAACACCACCATTATACGTCAACATTGTCCTCTCTGGTCAACACCCTCGTATACCCATCCAGCATTGTCCTCTCTGGTCAACACCCTCCGTATGCCGTCAGCATTGTCCTCTCTGGTCCAGCACCCTCGTGTGCCGTGGGCATTTGTCCTCTCTGGTCAACACCCTCGTATACCGTCGACATTGTTCTCTCTAGTCCATACCCTGGTATACCGTCAACATTGTCCTCTCTGGTCAACACCCTCGTATACCGTCGACATTATTCACTCTCTAGTCAACTTTCCCTCGTATACCGTCGACATTGTCCTCTCTGGTCAACACCACCGAGTATACCCGTCAACATTGTCCTCTCTGGTCAACACCTAAGTATACCGTCAACATTGTCTCTGGTCAACACCCTGCATTATACCGTCGACATTGTCCTCTCTGGTCAACACCCTCGTATACCGTCAACATTGTCCTCTCTGGTCAACACCCTCGTATACCGTCGACATTGTCCTCTCTGGTCAGCACCTGTATGCGTCAACATTGTCCTCTCTGGTCAACACCCATTATACCCGTCGACATTGTCACTACTCTGGTCAACACCTCGTATACCGTCAACATTGTCTCTCTGGTCCAACACCCTCGTATACCGTCGACATTGTCCTCTCCTGGTCAACACCCTCGTATACCGTCGACGGTATCCTCTCTGGTCAACACCTAGTATACCGTCAACATTGTCCTCTCTGGTCCAACACCTGCGTATACCGTCGACATTGTTCTCTCTGGTCCAACACCCTCGTATACCGTCAATATTGTCCTCTCTGGTCAACACCCTGCGTATACCGTCAACATTGTTCTCTCTGGTCAACACCCTGCGTCCCATGCACCGTCAACATTGTCCTCTCTGGTCAACACCCTCGTATACCGTCAACATTGTCCTCTCTGGTCCAACACCCTCGTATACCGTCAACATTGTCCTCTCTGGTCAACACTTTCATTATACCGTCAACATTGTCACTCTCTGGTCAACACCCTCATTATACCGTCGACATTGTCCTCTCTGGTCCAACACCACCGTATACCGTCGACATTGTCCTCTCTGGTCCAACACCCTCGTATACGTTAACATTGTCCTCTCTGGTCAACACCCTCGTATACCGTCAACATTGTCCTCTCTGGTCAACACCCTCGTATACCGTCAACATTGTCCTCTCTGGTCAACACCCTCGTATACCGTCAACATTGTCCTCTCTGGTCAACACCCTCGTATACCGTCAACATTCGTTCAAATTTATGAATATAAAAACGATAAATTTTTGAAGCTTCGTACAATGTATTAATGAAATTTGTCATAGAAAACGGCGGGAGACTTATGGCCGCATAAATATTTTAACGGGGATTTATTTTGGCGATTACCTGTCCATACTCCGTTGTTCCCTCCGCTGTCCCTTCTTGTTCCCTTCACTCTCACTTCTTGTTCCCTAAACTGTCCCCTTTGTTCCCTCTCCACGAGTGTGATGTACCTCAAGTTCACTTCACGCCTATAATATACCCTCCGTTCCCTCCTTCCCTCCCATCATTGTTCCCTCCATGACCATAATATTGTATACCCTAGGTTCCCTCCTCCGCTCCCTCCATTGTTCCCTCCATGACTATAATATGCCCTCCGCTCCCTCCATTGTTCCCTCCATGACTATAATATACCCTAAGGATGGATAACAATAACAATACTTTATTCTAAGTTCATTATAATACAGTAATTACTACTTCTTGTGTTTATGTAGCTGTGTGTATGATGGTCAGCTATAGTGTTAGTTTTTGTTACTGGTGAATCTGGCAACCCTGCGAGGAAAATTATTCATCAGCCAATCAACGTCAAGCTTTAAGTACACAACTTTCAAGATATCAACCAATCAGGGCTAACATTACGTGAGACATCAACCAATAAAAAATTAAGGTTACTTACAACTCTCACG
This sequence comes from Homarus americanus, assembly GCF_018991925.1. Classification (NCBI taxonomy): domain Eukaryota; kingdom Metazoa; phylum Arthropoda; class Malacostraca; order Decapoda; family Nephropidae; genus Homarus; species Homarus americanus. The sequence continues at coordinate 13,338 of NW_024734599.1, read as the reverse complement.
GTACCGACCAATTAAGGCTCCCGAATTGAAATACGACTCGCTCTGCTTTAGCCAATCAGCGCCAAGCTTGCTTTAGCAGAGATCACGATATGAACCAATTACCAGCAAGATCACGTACCAAATCACGGAGAAATAGCCAATAGGTTTTCATTCCTGTCCTATCTTGGCGAAGGATACCTGGTACGTGTACGTGATGTTAAAAGTCCTTGTGGTGTGGCGATGAAGGAAAATGTGTTCCTTCATCCGTAAAAACAGTGATTGAGAAAGAATAAATCAGGCAAAGGATTGTGGGATTTTAAACGTGTGTGTGTGTGTGTGTGTGGTTCGTGATGTTTGTGGATGATTAGGTGGTGGTAGTTGTGGGATAGTGGTAGTAATGGTTGTTGTAGTAATAGTTATAGTGCCAACACCTCCATGCTCTTACGGCCTGCCGCCTCATTCCCTGGATAAGAATCCAGGATGTAGGCCTATAGGGGTGGGGGAAGTGCTGAGGCGGATCATCGGAAAATGCATAATGGAGGTGGTAAAGGACGATGTCAGGGCAGCAGCAGGGAACCTGTAAGTTTGTGCTGGCCACCAGGCTGGTGGGGAGGCGGCCATTCACGCCACGAGAACGATATTTGAGCAGCGTAATTGTGAGGCCGTTCTCTTGGTGGATGCTTCAAACTCATTCAACATACTTAACCGCAAGGCCGCACTGCACAACATCAAGATCAAGTGTCCAAGCTTTGCCATGGTGTGCAAGAAAAGGGGCTTCATATGCATGAGGCATGACGAAGTAAGGGATCTCACAGCAAATTTGTTGAAGGAAATCTGTCGTGATATCATGGTAGAACCGACCCTCCTTCCATTGGACGGTGAGAATTTCCAACACAGGACTTCAAACACATCCAACGAAGCCCGTGTTGACGTCAGTGCTCGAGGATTCTGGACGAGGGGACAGCGAGCTTTCTTCGACATCAGGATTTTTGATCCCATGGCCGCATGTCACCGTAACTTAGCTCTCGATGCTAGGGTAATAAAAAGGCGGCGAAGGTGTGGCTTTTGGGGGAGGCTGGAGGCCACGTTATTTTTTTTAAAGTAGCATTAGTGGTAGTAGTTTTTCACGTGGCCTTTTTTTTTTTTTTTTTTTTTTTTTTAGGTTAAGGTGGGGAAAGGATGGAAGGCATGCTGGGGCTCAAGGCACAGCCAGACATGAGGGATGGAGAAGTCACAACATATAGTCGTGGGGGGAAAGGTTGGAAAAGAAGTTTAATGAGTTAAACAGAGGGGGACGACACCCCTTGTTTTACATATTACAGAGTTTGTTGGCTAACTAAGCTAACCTAGGATTTAGAATGAGGTTGCACAATGGTTATTTTAGTAGACAATGACTAGATTGATTTTACAATTACAAGTTTATTAACATCTTATACTGTATTACGTTATGGACTCACTTGATTGTGACTTGTTAAATGTGAATTTATATCATCTAAGTTTTAATCTAAGGTGGATCACTGTGGCGGACATAGATGGGTCGCGGGTTGGGTTGTTGTAGTGCGGGCAGACTCCGGGGCCACCAGGCGTGGGGTCTCCCTCCGTTGATGTCTTCCCCGCGTAGGTGGTCTGGGCTGTGAGGGTCGTCCAGGAGCTTGTCCCAAACCTTCTTCCCTAGGCGATGGAACCTGAAGTTGAGGGCCTCTGTTTTATTTCTTAGGTGGATGGTTTCCACTGTCTCCTGGTAGGGTGGCGCTTGGCCACTGGCTGACCTCAAACACTTGTTTTGGAAGCTCTGTAGTTGTTGTAGTCTAGTCTTCCCGAGTGTGACGAGTGGTATAGATGGGTACTCCAACACAGGCCTCACCAGCGCCTTGTACAGGTGAACTTGTATCTTCTCAGGCATCAATTTAAAACGTTTTAATTTGGCTGCGGCGACTTTGGCTTTATTTAGTCTGTCCTTCACGTGGGGAATGATGCCCGTCCGAGAAATGATGAGGCCGAGCAACCTGCCTTGTTTAGAGTACTCAATCTCTTCGTCGTCGATCATCAATGGGGCCGGCTTGAATTTGCCTATGGGTATGACCTCAAATTTCGTTTTGTTTGTTTTTATTTTCCATTTATTTTCATACTCCGAGATCTCCTCTATTGCCCGAGCAGTGAGTCGCGCCATCCTTGCTGTGGACCTTCCTGGGCAGGTGACGATCTGTGTTACATCGTCGGCATACATGACGTACTCGCTGCCGACGATTGGGGGTGGCAGGTCAGCCGTGTAGAGTGTGTAAAGGGTTGGTGAGAGACAAGAGCCCTGAGGCACGCCGCTTGATAGTGAGAATTCTTCTCCAAAATGTTCTTGCATCTTGATTTTGGCTTTGCGGTCCATAATGAAGTTGCACAGCAGGAAAGTCAGATTTTCGGGTAGCCCCAGTTGTATGATCTTATACTGCAACCCTGCGTGCCAAACTTTGTCAAACGCCTTGCTGACGTCCCTCAGTACTATATTGCACTGTAGGCGGCCAGTCATGGCATTGGCGATCTGCTCGTAGGCCTTCACGTGGCCTCCAGCCTCCCCAAATAGCCACACCTTCGCCGCCATTTTATTACCTTAAAATTAAATATCCTAATACATAAGTAGCTACCCTAGCTGTGTTGAGTTAGTTAAGCCGTAAATCTATGGAGCATTCAGTGACTGTTGCCTCATAGTCAATATCTGCGACTGTTGTCGGCTTTCGGCCGACTATCTCGTTCCCCTGAGGCAAAGCAATGTAGACCTAAGCAGAGAAAAGGACAGTCGACATCTCAACCAGGCTGCAACGTAGCTTCTGGGCTGCTGCTTCTGCTCAGACAACACCTCCGCCAGTCTTGCTTAGAAGCGCCTCGCACTTGATCCCACTCCGCCAGATTTTGTAAACACCAGAGGAGTGAAGCTGCCCTGATCCACATTCTGAATACTCTTCGCATACTCCCTAATCTTATCGTTCTCGTTCCTCTTATGTGCAGCCTCAAGAGACAAGTTACGGTCACATGCAGCCATGGATTCGAATATCCTGACATCAAAGAAGGCTCGCTACCCCCGCGTCCAGAATCCTCGAGAGCTGACGTACATACGGGCTTTGTTAGATGCGTTGAAAGTCCTCTAATGGAGGTTCTCACCGTCCAATGGAAGGAGGGTTGGTTCCACCATGACGTCATGACAGATTTCCTTCAGTAAATTTCCTGTGAGATCCCTTACTTCGTCATGCCTCAGGCATACAAAGGGCCCTTTCTTACACACCATGGTGTGGTCAGTGTCGTAGGATGAACCACACATGCATTGGGAGGGCAAACCGCTGACTGGCCAATCGTACCTTACAGCAATGGCATCTGTGAATTCTTGTTTATTAAGACTGAAACCTTTTTCCCTTAACGATAACGTTGTTAGCCAGTTCGAGGCGCCCACCTCCTGTGCTATAGCTACTTTTTTTTTTTAAGTTCTCTGGTAATTGCAGCATCAGTTGTTGCAGTTTATCACTTTGGCCGTGCTGTCGATCTGCCGTAATGGACCGTCGAATCTTGTTTAATTCGTTGGTATCCACCTTACTTGTTGTATTCTGAGTTATTATGCGCTCAGTGAGGGCTGCCGTGAGCTTGACTGAGTTCTGATGTTCGGTGGCAGCAAGCCCCTCTGGATTGGTTGTTCCCATTCCTCCCAGTCTCGGTGGTGGTGCAAGGGGTGACCTTTCTGCTGGGGTTAAGTGAAAGTGTTTCACTAATTTTGGAATAAAAAATTACGTGTAGAAGTTCCTTTGATAGTTGTTGTCGTTATAATATTCTTGTAGTAATGATAACAATAGTAGTAGTAGTAGTTGTTATTGCTGTTTTGTTATAATATTGTCGTAATAATAATAATAATAATAATAATAATAATAATAATAATAATAATAATAATAAAAATAAAAATAATAATAATAATAATAATAATAATAATAATAATAATAATAATAATAATAATAATAATAATAATAATAATAATAATAATAATAATAATAATAATAATAATAATGGTAGTAGCAGTAGTAGTAGTAGTAGTCGTAGTAGTTCCAGTGATAGTAGTTGCTGTTTTTGCTATTATAATATTGTAGTAACAATAATAATAATAATAGTAGTAGTAGTAGCATCATCGTCATTAAAGCCCCAGGGAGGCCTAGAGGCGGCCACGTTGTGTACTGAAGGAGATTGCATTAAAAATTCACACAAAAAACGTGAACAAATACCATAACTGGAACCTCAAGGGAGCGTCATAGTTATCATCCTGTTATATGTTTTAGTTTTTCCCCACATTTTCTTTTCACGTTCGAGACAGGTTTTATGTGGGGGGGGGGGGCGTCTTTATTCATTTATTATCATTTTATTCATTTTGCTTCTCTAGAACATATTGGTGCTTCACTTTTTTTCACGTTCAGAGAGTTGATGGATACGGAGAGGAGGAGATGGAGGAGGATGGGAGGAAGAGAAGGAGGTGGAGGAGAAGGAAGAGGAGGTGGAGAAGAAGGAGGTGGTAGAGGAGGAGGAGGGGAGAAGAAGGAGGTGGTAGAAGAGGAGGAGGAGGGAAGAGGAGGTGATGAGAGGAGGAGGAGAGGGGTGGTAGAAGGAGGAGAGGGAAGAAGAAGGAGGTGGTAGGAGGAGGAGGAGAAAAGGAGGTGGTAGAGGAGGAGGAGGAGGAGAAAGGAGGTGGTAGAAGGAGGAGGAGGGAAGAAGGAGGTGAGAAGAGAGGAGGAGAAGGAGAAGGAGGAGGTGGTAGAAGAGGGGGAGGAGGTGGTGAAGAGGAGGAGGAAGAAGGAGGTGGTAGAGAGGAGGAGGAGAGAAAAAGGAAGGAGGTGGTAGAGAGGAGGAGGAGAGAAAGAGGTGGTTGAGGAGGAGGAGGAGGTGGTAGAGGAGGAGGAGGAGGGTGGAGAAGAAGGAGGTCGTAGAGAGGAGGAGGAGGAGGAGGAGGTGGTGGGGAGGAGGAGGAGGAGGTAGTGGGGAGGAGGAGGAGGTGGAGAAGAAAGAAGGAGGTGGTAGGGGGAGAGAAGACCGTAAGGAAAAGCTGATTACACCTTCATTAACGTGGCATAGAAAATAGAAGCTCTGACAGTCCTCCTCTACCTCCCTCCAGTCCTCCCTTCACTCCTTCCTCCACCCTCCACCCACCACTCCTTCCTCCACCCTCTCCCTCCACCTCCCTCCTCCTCCACCCACCACTCCTCCCACCTCCTCCTCCTCCGCCTCCACCCTACACTCCTCGCTCCACCCTCCCCTCCCTCCCTCCTTCCCTCCACCCTCCCACTCTCCTTCCTCCACCCACCTCCTCCCTCCACCCACCACTCCACCCTCCACCCACCCTCCTCCTCTACCCACCACTCCTTCCTCCACCTCCCTCCTCCCTCCACCCTCCTCCTCCCTCCACCCACTACTCCTCCTCCACCCTCCCTCCTCCCTCCACCACCACTCCTCCCTCCACCCTCCCTCTCCCTCCACCCACCCTCCTCCCTCCCACCCCTCCTTCCTCCACCCTCCCTCCTCCCTCCACCTCCCTCCCTCCCTCCACCTACCCTCCTCCCTCCACCCTCTCCCTTCCTCCACCCTCCTCCTCCCTCCACCTCCACTCTCCTCCATCCTCCTCCTCCCTCCACCCACCACTCTCCCCTCCCCCCTCCTCCTCCCTCCCACCCCTCCCTCCCTCCCTCCACCCCCACTCCTCCCTCCACCCCCACCCTTCCTCCACCCTCCTCTTCCTCCCACCCCACCACTCCTCCCTCCACCCACCTCCCACCCCTCCCTCTCCCTCCACCCCCTCCCTCCCTCCCACCCCACCCCTCCTCCCTCCCCCTCCCTCCTCCCTCCACCCACCCCTCCTCCCTCCCACCCCTCCCTCCCTCCCCTCCCCCTCCCTCCTCCCTCCACCTCCCTCTCCCTCCACCCCCTCCTCCCTCCCACCCCCTCCCTCCCTCCCACCCCCTCCTCCCCTCCCCCTCACTCCTCCACCCTCCCCTCCCTCCACCCCACCCCTCCCACCCCTCCCTCCACCCTCCCACCCCCCTCCTCCCTACCCCCTCCTCCCTCCCACCCCTCCCTCCTCCCTCCCACCCTCCCCTCCCTCCCCTCCCACCCCTCCTCCCTCCCCCTCCTCCCCTCCCTCCCTCCACTCCTTCTTCCACCCCACCACTCCTCCCTCCACCCCACCACTCCACCTCCCTCCTCCCTCCACCCCACCACTCCTCCCCTCCACCCCCCTCTCCCTCCACCCTCCCTCCTCCCCTCCACCTCCCTCCTCCCTCCACCACCACTCCTCCCTCCACCTCCTCCCCACCACCCACCCTCCTCCTCCACCCACCACTCCTTCCTCCCACCTCCCTCCTCCTCCCCCATCCTCCTTCCTCCACCCCCCTCCTCCCTCCACCCCACCCTCCTTCCTCCCTTCTCCTCCCTCCCACCCTCCCTCCTCCCTCCACCCCCTCCTCCCTCCCCACCCTCCTTCCTCCACCCCTCCCTCCCTCCCTCCCACCCCCCTCTCCCTCCCACCCCCCCCCTCCTCCCCTCCCACCCCTACTCCTTCCTCCACCCCCTCCTCCCCTCCACCCCCTCCTTCCTCCCCACTTCCTCCTCCTCCCACCTCCACTCTCCCTCCACCCCACCTCCTCCCTCCACCCTCCCTCCTCCCTCCACTCTTCCTCCACCCTCCCATACTCCCCTTTCCCCCACCTTCCCTCCTCACGCCATTCCTCACCTCCCTCCTCCCCGCTCTTTCCTTCCACTCACCACCCTCCACCCACCTCTCCCACCTCTCCACCACCCCTCCACCCCTCCCACCACCTTCTCCCCCACCTCCACCTCTCCCCACCCCTCCACCCCTCCCCATCCCTCCCCCACCCCTCCTCCCCCTCCCCCACCCCTCCCCACCCCTCCCACCCCTCCCCCACTTCTCCCCCCACCCCTCCCCTACCCCTCCCACCCCTCCCCCCACCCCTCCCCCTCTCCCCCACCTCCTCCACCCCTCTCCCCCCTCTCCTCCTCCCCTCACACTCTCCACCCCTCCCCCCCACCTCCCCTCCCCTCCCCCCACCTCTCCACCCCTCCCCCCTCTCCCACCCCTCCCCACATTCTCACCCCCTCTCCCCACTCTCACCCCCCTCACCCCTCTCCACCCCCTCTCCCCACCCTCTCCCCCCCTCCCCACCTCTCCACCCCTCTTCCCCTCTCCCACCCCTCTCCCCCCTCTCCCACCTCTCCCCCACACCTCCACCCCTCCCCCACTCTCCCTCCTCTCCCCACTCTCCCTCCCTCTCCCCTCCTCCACCCCCCTCTCCCCACTCTCCACCTCCCTCTCCCCTCCTCCCACCCCTCCCCCTCTCCCACCCCTACACTCTCCACCCCTCCCCCCTCTCCCACCCCTCCCCACTCCCACCCCCCCCACCTCTCCACCCCTCCCCACACTCTCCCACCTCCCCCCACCCCTCTCCACCCCTCCCCCTCTCCACCTCCCCCACACTCTCCACCCCTCCCCACACCTCCACCCCTCCCCTCTCACCTCCCCTCTCCACCCCTCCCCCTCTCCACCCCTCCCCTCCCCTCTCACCCCTTCCCACACTCTCCACCTCCCCCCTCTCTCTCCACCCCTCCCCACTCTCCACCCCCTCCCCCTCTCCACCCCTCCCCCCCTCTCTCCATCCCCTCTCCCCCACTCTCCCACCCCCTCTCCCCTCTCCCCCTTCCCCACCTCTCCACCCCTCCCCACACTCTCCACCCCTTTCCCCTCTCACCCCTCCCCTCCCCTCTCCACCCCTCCCCACCCTCCCCTCCCTCCCCACTCTCCACCTCCCCACCTCTCCCCCCTCCCCCTCTCTCTCCACCCCTCCCCCCACCCCTCTCACCCCTCCCCCCCTCTCCCCCTCCCCCCTCTCCACCCCTCCCCTACACTCTCCTCCTCCCTCCCCCTCTCCCCACCCCTCCCCTCCCCTCTCCCACCCCTCCCCACACTCTCCCCACCCCTCCCCACTCTCCACCCCTCCCCACCACTCTCCCACCCCCTCCCCCACACTCTCCACCCCTCCCCCACTCTCCACCCCTCCCCCTCTCACCTCCCCCACTCTCCACCTCACCTCTCACCCCTCCCCTCCCACCCCTCCCCCACCTCTCCACCTCCCCCACACTCCCACCCCTCCCCACACTCTCCACCCCTCCCCACCTCTCCCCCTCCCCACTCCACCCCCTCCCCACTCTCCACCCCTCCCCCCACCTCTCACCCCCTCCCCACACTCTCCCACCCCTCCCCCCTCTCCCCTCCCCCACCCTCTCCCACCTCCCCCACCTCTCCCACCCCCTCCCCCACCTCCACCCCTCCCCCTCTCCCACCCCTCCCCCACACTCTCACCCCTCCCCACCTCCACCTCCCCCTCCCACCCCTCACCCCCCCCTCTCCCACCCCTCCCCCACTCTCCACCCCTCCCCCCACCTCTCCACCCCTCCCCCTCTCCCACCTCCCCCCTCTCCACCCCTCCCCCCTCTCCACCTCCCCACTCTCCACCCCTCCCCCCACTCTCCACCCCTCCCCCTCTCCCCCTCCCCCCATCTCCTCCCTCCCCACACTCTCCACCCCTCCCCCCTTCCACCCCTCCCCCACTCTCCACCCCTCCCCCTCTCCACCCCTCCCCTCCTCCCCCTCCCCACCTCTCCCACCTCCCCCACTCTCCACCTCCCCCCTCTCCACCCCTCCCCTCTCACCCCTCCCCCACCTCCTCCCACCCCTCCCTCCCCCCTCCCCCCTCTCTCACCCCTCCCCACACTCTCCACCCCTCCCCTCTCCACCCCTCCCCCCACCTCTCCCACCCCTCCCTCCCTCCTCCCCCTCCCCTCCCCACTCTCACCCCTCCCCCACTCTCCCACCTCCCCCACTCTCCACCCCTCCCCACACTCCCCACCCCCTCCCCCTCTCCCACCTTCCCCCCCTCTCCCACCCCTCCCCTCCTCCACCCCTCCCCTCCCCTCCCTCCCACCCCTCCCCCCACCTCTCCCACCCCTCCCCCTCTCCCACCCCTCCCTCACCTCCCCTCCCCCTCCCCCCTCTCTCCCACCCCCTCCCCTCCCCACTCTCCACCCCTCCCCACACTCTACCCCTCCCCACACTCTCACCCCTCCCCCACCTCTCCCCCTCCCCACCTCTCCACCCCTCCCCACCTCTCCCACCCCTCCCTCCACACTCTCTCACCCCTCCCCCACTCTCCACCCCTCCCTCACCTCTCCCACCTCCCCCCACTCTCTCCACCCCTCCTCCCACTCTCCCCCTCCCCCACCTCCTCCACCCCTCCCCCCACTCTCCACCCCTCCCCCACCTCTCCACCCTCCCCACTCTCACCCCTCCCCACCTCCCACCCCCTCCCCTCTCTCCACCCCTTTCCTTCCTCTTTTCTTTCTCATCTCGTCCTCTCCTCTTCCTCCTCCTCCTCCTTATCCTGCGTGACCTCTGACCTTCTGACCACTGAACTATGACAACAAGCAACCAAACAATAAACAAATAAATCATATTCATCAATTTAATAAAAAATTCACATATTAAAAAATTACATTAAAAAAATTCACATAAAAAAAATAAGAAAAAAATATGTAATATTCTGGTGGCATTTATAAAAGGGTAGGTCAGCTAACATTTTCTCTCTTACTTATCAAAGCATTATAACTTCCCGTCTTGTGTGGACGGTTTAGCGTTCACTTGGTATATTATAGCGTTCATTTACCGTTTATTTAGCGTTCATTTACCGTTTATTTAGCGTTCATTACCGTTTATTTAGCGTTCATTTACCGTTTATTTAGCGTTCATTTACTGTTTATATAGCGTTCATTTACCGTTTATGTATCGTTCATTTACCGTTTATGTAGCGTTTACTTACTTTTAAGTAGCGTATTTACCTTTATATATCGGTTTATTTACCGTTTATGTTCGTTTATTCGTTTATGTATCGTTCATTTACCGTTTAAGTAGCGTACATTTACCTTTTATATAGAGTTCATTTACCGTTTATTTAGCGTTCATTTACCGTTTTGTAGCGTTTTTTACCGTTTATTTAGCTTCATTTACCGTTTATTTAGCGTTCATTTACCGTTTATTTGGCGTTCATTTACCGTTTATTTAGCGTTCATTTTACCGTTTATGTAGCGTTCATTTACCGTTTATGTAGCGTTCACATGTTGCCTTTAGAGTGGAGACAAAGGCAAGTCAAGCATTCCCTGGGTGATGAGGGGAGCAACTGTGAGAAGGGCGGCTGTGAGAGAACTAACTGTGAAGGGCAGCTGTGACAGGAGAACTGACTGTGAGGGGAGGGCAGCTGTGTGAGAACTGACTGTGAGAGGAGCTGGCTGTGAGAGGAGGCGGCTGTGAGGAGGGCAGTGTGTGGGGCCTGTCTGTGAGAGAGCGGCTGTGAGAAGGGCAGCTGTGAGAGAGGGCTGGCTGTGAGAGGGGCAGCTGTGAGGGGAGGGCGGCTGTGAGGGGAGGGGCGGCTGTGAGAGAGAGCGGCTGTGAGGGGGAGCTGACTGTGAGAGGAGCGGCTGTGAGAGAATCTTGGGGGAGGGCGGCTGTGGGAGGCCTAACTGTGAGAGGGGCTGGCTGTGAGGGAGGCGGCTGTGAGGGAGGGCGTGTGAGGGCGGCTGAGAGGAGCTGGCTGTGTGGGAGGGCTGACTGTGTGAGGCCCTGTGTGAGGGAGGCGGCTGTGGGGAGGGCTGACTGTGAGAGGGCGGCTGTGAGCGGCTGTGAGGGGCAGCTGTGTGGGGGGCCTGGCTGTGAGGGGAGGGAGCTGTGTGGGGGCGCCACATGTGGGGAGGGCTGCTGTGGGAGACTTACTGTGAGGGCTGACTGTGAGGGCGGCTGTGAGGGGAGCTGACTGTGAGGGGAGAGACTGGGACATTATTGAGAGAACTGACTGTGTGAGAGACTGACTGTGTGAAGAGACGGCTGTGTGGAGAGAACTGACTGTGTGAGAGACTGACTGTGAGGGAGACCTGACTGTGTGAGATACCTGACTGTGTGGGGAGAACTGACTGTGAGGAATGACTGTGGGGGGTGACTGTGTGGGGAGAACGGCTGTGAGGAGACAGTGTGTGAGATGCCTGACTGTGTGGAGCTGACTGTGGGGAGAAATGACTGTGAGCTGACTGTGAGGGGCAAACTGACTGTGTGAGAGAACTGACTGTGTGGGGCTGACTGTGGGCAGCTGACTGTGTGAGGTAGCTGTCTGTGAGGCTGACTGTGTGGGAGAGGCTGTGAGAGACTGACTGTGAGAGGGCGACTGTGTGTGGAGAACTGACTGGAGTGAGATACCTGACTGTGAGGGAGGCGGCTGTGAGGCGGGAGAACTAACTGTGTGAGAGAGCTGACTGTGAGGGGCTGACTGTGAGGGAGGGAGCAGGCTGATGATGGGGACAGTGACTGTGAAGGAGGACTGACTGTGAGAGAGAAGGCTGACTATGTGAGAGAACTGACTGTGAGAGAACTGATTGTGTCTCTTTATTAGGAAAATAATATTAATAATAATAATATTAATAATAATAATAATAATAATAATAATAATAATAATAATTAATAATAATAATAATAATAATAATATAATCTAACAAAATAAGAAAAATTCATAATTAATTACCACCTTGCCTACCCCGTTTAACGTACACTAGTCACCTGGTTAACTTTGCCTCTAGTTTACAGTACTCCAGAGGTGCCTTTAACTTTTCACCCAATTATGTATGGCAATTGTTAACTAATAGGCGTGTGGACCTGGTTGGCTGGCAGTGCGTCATAACCTGATTACTGAATGTTTGGCTTCGAATGGGAGGGTAGCTATGGTCGTGAATAGGGGTAAAATTGGGTTAAATAGGAGTGAAATTGGGTATAATATGGGTTAAAATGGGGTATAGATGCTGTAAATTTGCAAATTAAATTGGGATTAAACAGTGCCAGAATTAAAATAAGGATAAGATATATTTCTAAATTGGAATGATCGTAATTGGAATAGTACGAGTGAGGAAATGACCTACAGAGATGCAAAGTAATTGGAATTAAGTTTGTAATAGACGGCAATAGGTGAAAATAGATCATAAAGCCTATTGTAGATATGGCTTAAATAGGCTGTTGTGAGAAGTTTGTGTAATGGGATGGTAATGGGGTATATTAAGGTCCATTAACTGGGCCGGGCGGTGATAATGGGCACGGCCGGATATCAAAGGTTTCCGTATTATGGAACCTTGTGGTCCGCTCTCTAATTCTGCCCATTCATGACATTATGTTTCTCTTAATGGATCCTTTCCTTAACACCCTTTGTGGTCTCTCCTTTGACTACGTTTCCCTAATGGTTCATCCTTATGTTCATAGATAAATAGAGGGAGAAAAGAGATAAAAAGATATATGTGGAGATTGAAGATTATGTTAGAGAGAGAGATAGAAGACATATGAGAAAAAGATGGATAGAGAGAAGTGTGGGTCTCGTGTATTATGACTAGAATTTGGATCTTGCTGAGGAGGACAGAGATTTGACTGGGCAGCGGGTCACGTGAGGTTAACATGATTCTAGAGAGGTCAGGTGAGGTCAGGTACGAATATCAGCAAGTCGTGATTCCCAAGACTAATGAGGCGGTAATACTTGGTCCAGGAGTCGGTTTGCATAATGCTGAATTCGTGGTTTTCGTTAGGTTAGGTTGAGAGAAGAGAGAGAGAGATAACAAATACTGTAGGTAGACAATAGCAAACAAAGTTATAAATATATAATTACATAATATAAACAAGTCAGTTTGTCACAAATATATACACAATTAATAGCATAATTCGGTTAAAACAAAACAAATAAACAATCAAACAAACAAATCAAAGCTATATAATAAAAACACAGCAAACAACCAAACAAACAAGGAAAGAATACACAAACGCATACAAGCATTTTTAGAAATAAACACTCAAACGTATACACAAACACACAAAAACAAACATACAGTAAAAAACCAAACGAATAATAACTCAAATTGTTAATTCAGGAAATATTTTGTTGTCGAACGTGAAATTTATTACAGGTATAATGTTTATGTTTTTCGGAAGTAATAGTATCTGGTGGTGAATTATTGTGTTTATTGTTGATGGTGTGTTGTTGTGATTACTGTGTCAGGGAATGTTGCTCTTTCTCTCTCTCTCTCTCTCTCTCTCTCTCTCTCTCTCTCTCTCTCAACTTCCTTGTTATAAGCCTTCCACTTACTTCTCCCGTAATATAGTAAACAATGTGTTTCTTACCTCTAGGGTGAGGGGGCTCAGTCAAAGGACCTCGTTGTCAATAATAAGCTTTGTTGTGTTATGAGGTACAGTCAGATCCTATT
>NW_024734598.1:0-9588 GCF_018991925.1 Homarus americanus | reverse complement strand
CCCTGATCCAGTATAACAAAGGCCCCTGACCGAATATAACAAAGTCTCTAGTTGAGAATATACAAAGTCCACTGATCGTGTATAACAAAGCCACCTCATCGAGTATAACAAAGTCCCCTGATCGAGTATCACAAAGTCCCCTGATCGAATATAAGAAAGTCCCCTGATCCAGTATAACAAAGGCCCCTGACCGAATATAACAAAGTCCCTAGTTGAGAATATACAAAGTCCCCTGATCGAGTATAACTAAGTCCCTTGATTAATTATAACAAAGGACCCTAATACAGTATAACAAAGTCCCAAGATCGAGTATAACAAAGTCCGCTGATTGAGTAAAATAAAAATTCCCTGATCGAGAATAACAAAGTCCCCTGATCGAGTATAACAAAGTCCCCTGATCGAGTATAACTAAGTCCCTTGATCGAGTATAATAAAGGACCCTAATGGACTATAACAACGTCTCAAGATCGAGTATATCAAAGTCCCTTGATCGAGTATAACAAAGTCCCCTGATCGAGTATAACAAACTCCCCGGATCGAGTAAAACAAAGCCCCCTCATCGAGTATAACAAAGTCCTCTGATCTAGTGTAACAAAGTCCTCTGATCGAGTATAACAAAGTCCCCTAATCGAGTATAACTAAGTCCCCTGATTGAGTTTAACAAAGGACCCTAATGGAGTATAACAAAGTCCCCTGATCGAGTATAACAAAGTCCCCCGATCGAGTATAACAAAGTCCCCTGATCGAATATAACAAAGTCCCCTAATCGAATATAACAAAGTCCGCTGATCGACTATAACAAAGTCCCCTGAGCGAGTATAACAAAGTCCCCTGATCGAGTATAACAAAGCCCCCTCGTCGAGTATAAGAAAGTCCCTGGTCGAGTATAACAAAGTCCCTGATCGTGTATAACAAAGCCCCATGATCGAGAATAACCTATTCCCCGACTCGAGTATAACAAAGGCCCTTGGTCGAAAATAACAAAGTCCCTGATCGAGTAAATCAAAGCCCCCTGATCGAGTATAACAAAGTCCGCTGATCGAGTTTTTCAAAGTCCCAAGATCGAGTTTAACAAAGTCCCAAGATCGAGTATAACAAAGTCCCCTCATCTAGAATAACAAAGTCCCTTGATCGAGTATAACAAAGGCCCCTGGTCGAGTATAACAAAGTCCCCTGATCGAGTATAACAAAGTCCCCTGATCGAGAATATCAAAGTCCCCGGATCGAGTAAAACAAACACCCCTGATCGAGTATAACAAAGTCCCCTGATCGAGTATAACAAAGCCCCCTCATCGAGTATAAAAAAGTCCCCTAATCGAGTATAACTAAGTCCCATGATTGAGTATAACAAAGGACCCTAATGGAGTATAACATAGTCCCAAGATCGAGTATAACAAAGTCCTCTGATCGATTAAAACAAAGTCCCCTCATCGAGTATAACAAATTCCCCTGATCGAGTATAACAAAGTCCCCTGACCGAGTATAACTATGTCCCCTGATCGAGTATAATATAGGACCCGAATGGAGTATAACAAAGTCTCAAGATCGAGTATAACAAAGTCCTCTGATCGAGTATAACAAAGTCCCCTGATCGAGTATAACAAAGTCCCCTGATCGAGTATAACAAAGTCCCAAGATCGAGTAAATCAAACCCCCTGATCGAGTATAACAAACTCCGCTGATCGAGTTTAACAAAGTCAAAAGATCGAGTTTAACAAAGTCCCAAGATCGAGTATAGCAAAGGCCCCTGGTCGAGTATAACAAAGTCCCCTGATCGAGTATAACAAAGTCCCCTGATCGAGTATAAAAAAGTCCCCTAATCGAGTATAACTAAGTCACATGATTGAGTATAACAAAGGACCCTAATGGAGTATAAAAAAGTCCCAAGATCGAGTAAAACAAAGTCCTCTGATATATTAAAACAAAGTCCCCTAATGGAGTATAACAAAGTCTCAAGATCGAGTATAACAAAGTCCCCTGATCGAGTATGACAAAGTTCCCTGATCGAGTATAACAAAGTCCCCTGATCGAGTATAACAAAGTCCCTTGATCGAGTAAAACAAAGCCCCCTCATCGAGTATAACAAAGTCCCCTGATCGAGTATAACAAAGTCCCCTGTCTTGAGTGTAAACAAAGTCCTTCAATCGAGTATAACAAAGCCATTCGTTGAGTATAAAAAGTCCCTGATCGGTATATAACAAAGTCCCTAATCGATTATACAGTCCCCTAATTGAGTATTATAGAGTCCCCTTGATCGAGTATAACAAAGCCCTGATCGAGCATAACAAAGTCCCTTGATCGATTATAACAAAGTCCTCGATCCAATATAACAAAGGCCCCTAATGGAGTATACAACAAAGGCCCTTGATCGAAGCTTAACAAAGTCCCAAGATCGAGTAAAACAAAGTCCCCTGATCGAGTATAACAAAGCCCTCTAATCGAGTATAACAAAGTCCCCTGATCGAGTATAACAAAGTCCCCTGATTCAGTATAACAAAGGACCCTAATGCAGTATAACAAAGTTCCAAGATCGAGAATAACAAAGTCTTCCGATCCAGTATAACTAAGTCCCCTGATGGAGTACAACAAAGTCCCCTGATCGAGAATAACAAAGTCCCCTCATCGAACATAACAAAGCCCCCCGTTCGAGTATAAGAAAGGCCCCTGAACGAATATAACAAAGTCCCTAGTTGAGTATATACAAAGTCTCTTGATCGAGTATAACAAAACCCCGTGATCGAGTATAACAAAGTCCCCTGATCGATTACAACAAAGTCCCCTGATCCAGTATAACAAAGGCCCCTAATGGAGTATAAGAAAGGCCCCTCATCCATTTTAACAAAGTCCCAAGATCGAGTGTAACATAGTCCCCTCATCGAATATAACAAAGTCCCCTGATCGAGTATAACAAAGTCCCCTACCGAGTATAATAAAGCCCCGGATCGAGTATAACAAAGTCCCATGATCGAGTATAACAAAGTCCCCTGATTGAATATAAGAAAGTCCCCTGATCCAGTATAACAAAGGCCCCTGACCGAATATAACAAAGTCTCTAGTTGAGAATATACAAAGTCCACTGATCGTGTATAACAAAGCCACCTAATCGAGTATAACAAAGTCCCCTGATCGAGTATAACAAAGTCCCCTGATTGAATATAAGAAAGTCCCCTGATCCAGTATAACAAAGGCCCCTGACCGAATATAACAAAGTCCCTAGTTGAGAATATACAAAGTCCCCTGATCGAGTATAACTAAGTCCCCTGATTCAGTATAACAAAGGACCCTAATGCAGTATAACAAAGTCCCAAGATCGAGTATAACAAAGTCCGCTGATCGAGTAAAATAAAGTCCCCTGATCGAGAATAACAAAGTCCCATGATCGAGTATAACAAAGTCCCCTGATCGAGTATAACTAAGTCCCCTGATCGAGTATAATAAGCGACCCTAATGGTCTATAACAACGTCTCAAGATCGACTATAACAAAGTCCTCTAATCGAGTATAACAAAGTCCCCTGATCGAGTTTAACAAAGTCCCCGGTTCGAGTAAAACAAAGCCCCCTCATCGAGTATAACAAAGTCCCCTGATCTAGTGTAACAAAGTCGTCTGATCGAGTATAACAAAGTCCCCTAATCGAGTATAACTAAGTCCCCTGATCGAGTTTAACAAAGGACCCTAATGGAGTATAACAAAGTCCCCTGATCGAGTATGACAAAGTATATAACAAAGTCCCTTGAGCGAGCATATAACAAAGTCCCTGATCGTGTATATTAAAGCCCCATGATTTATAGTAACCTATTCCTGTACTCGAGCATAACAGCGTCTTGGTCGAAATAACTAAAAGTCCCCGATCGAGTAAATCAAAGCCCCTGATCGAGCATAACAAAGTCCGCTGATCGAAGTTTAACAAAGTCCCAAGATCGAGTTTAACAAAGCCCCTAGCCCAGAATAACAAAGTCCCTTGATCGAGTATACCGAAAGGCCCTGGTCGAGTATAACAAAGTCCTGATCGAGTATAACAAAAGTCCTGATCAGTATAACAAAGTCCCCTGATCGAGTAAAACAACACCCTGATCGAGTATAACAAAGTCCCCTGATCGAGTATAACAAAGCCCTCTATCAAGTATAAAAAGTCCCCAAATCGAGTATAACTAAGTCCCCTCATTGAGTTTAACAAAGGACCCTAATGGAGTATAAAAAATTCCCAAGATCGAGTATAACAAAGTCTTCTGATCGAGTATAACAAAGTCCCCTGATCGAGTATAACAAAGCCCCCTAATCGAGTATAACAACGTCCCCTGATCGAGTATAACTAAGTCCCCTGATTGAGAATAACAAAGGACCCTAATGGAGTATAACAAAGTCCCAAGATCGAGTATGACAAAGTCCTCTGATCGAGTAAAATAAAGTCCCCTGATCGAGTATAACAAAGTCCCCTCATCGAGTATTACAAAGTCCCCTGATCGAGTATAGCAAAGTTCCCTGATCGAGTATAACTAAGTCCTCTGATCGAGTATAACAAAGTCCTCTAATCGAGTAAAACTAAGTCCCCTGATTGTGTTTAACAAAGGACCCTAATGGAGTATAACAAAGTCCCCTGATCGAGTATAACAAATTCCCCTGATCCAGTATAACAAAGTCCCCTGATCGAGTATAACAAAGTCCGCTGATCGACTATAACAAAGTCCCCTGAGCAAGTATAACAAAGTCCCCTGATCGAGTAAAACAAAGCCCCCTCATCGAGTATAAGAAAGTCCCTGGTCGAGTATAACAAAGTCCCTGATCGAGTATAACAATCCCCATGATCGAGTATAACCTATTCCCCGACTCGAGCATAACAAAGGCCCTTGGTCGAAAATAACAAAGTCCCTGATCGAGAAAAACAAAGTCCCCTGATCGAGTATAACAAAGTCCCAAGATCGAGTAACTCAAAGCCCCCTCATCGAGTATAACAAAGTCCGCTGATCGAGTTTAACAAAGTCCCAAAATCGAGTTTAACAAAGTCCCAAGATCGAGTATAACAAAGTCCCCTGATCGAGAATAATAAAGTCCCCTCATCGAGCATAACAAAGCCCCCTGATCGAGTATAAGAAAGGCCCCTGAACGAATATCACAAAGTCCCTAGTTGAGTATATACAAAGTCTCTTGATCGAGTATAACAAAGCCCCCTGATCGAGTAAAACAAAGTCCCCTGATTGATTAAAACAAAGTCCCCTGATCCAGTAAAACAAAGGCCCCTAATGGAGTATAACAAAGGCCCCTTATCCAGTTTAACAAAGTCCCAAGATCGAGTATAACATAGTCCCCTCATCAAGTATAACAAAGTCCCCTGATCGAGTATAACAAAGTCCCCTTACCGAGTATAATAAAGCCCCGGATCGAGTATAACAAAGTCCCCTGATCTAGTATAACAACGTCCCCTGATCGAGTATATCAAAGTCCCCTGGTCGAGTATAACAAAGTCCCCTTATCGAGTATAATAAAGCCCCGGAACGAGTATAACAAAGTCCCCTGATCGAGTAAAATATAGGACCCTAATGGACTATAACAACGTCTCAAGATCGAGTATAACAAAGTCCCCTAATCGAGTATAACAAAGTCCCCTGATCGAGTATAACAAAGTCCACTGAACGAGTATAACAAAGTCCCCCGATCGAGTAAAACAAAGCCCCCTCATCGAGTATAACAAAGTCCCCTGATCGAGTATAACAAAGTCCCCTGTTCGAGTGTAACAAAGTTCTCTGATCGAGTATAAGAAAGCCACCTCGTCGAGTATAACAAAGTCCCCTGATCGAGTATAACAAAGTCCCCTAATCGATTATAATAAAGTCCGCTGATTGAGTATAATAAAGTCCGCTGATTGAGTATAATAAAGTCCCCTGATCGAGTATAACAAAGTCCCCTGATCGAGTATAACAAAGTCCCTTGAACGAGAAAAACAAAGCCCCATGATCGAGTATAACAAAGTCCCCTAATCGAGTATAACAAAGCCCCCTGATCAAGTATAACAAAGTCCCCTGATCGAGTATAAGAAAGGCCCCTGACCGAATATAACAAAGTCCCTAGTTGAGTATATACAAAGTCTCCTGATCGAGTATAACAAAGCCCCCTCATCGAGCATGACAAAGTTCCCTGATCGATTATAAGAAAGTCCCCTGATCCAGTATAACAAAGGCCCCTAATGGAGTATAACAAAGGCCCCTGATCGAGTTTAACAAAGTCCCAAGATCGAGTATAACAAAGTACCCTCATCGAGTATAACAAAGGCCCTTCATCGAGTATAACAAAGTCCCCTGGTCGAGTATAACACAGTCCCCTGATCAAGTATAACAAAGGACCCTATTGGTGTATAACAAAGTCCCAAGATCGAGTATAACAAAGTCTTCCGATCGAGTATAACAAAGTCCCCTGATCGAGAATAACAAAGTCCCCTCATCGAGCATAACAAAGCCCCCTGATCGAGTATAACTAAGTCACCTAATCGAGTATAATAAAGGACCCTAATGGACTATAACAACGTCTCAACATCGAGTATAACAAAGTCCCCTAATCGAGTATAACAAAGTCCCCTGATCGAGTATAACTAAGTCCCTGATCGAGTTAAACAAACCCCCCTCATCGAGTATAACAAAGTCCCCTGATCTAGTGTAACAAAGTCCTCTGATCGAGTCTTACAATGTCCACTAATCGAGTATAACTAAGTGCCCTCATTGAGTTTAACAAAGGACCCTAATGGAGTATAAGAAAGTCCCAAGATCGAGTATGACAAAGTCCTCTGATCGAGTAAAATACAGTCCCCTGATCGAGTATAACAAAGTCCCCTCTTCGAGTATTACAAAGTCCCCTGATCGAGTATAACAAAGTTCCCTGATCGAGTATAACTAAGTCCTCTGATCGAGTATAACAAAGTTCCCCTAATCTAGTATAACTAAGTCCCCTGATTGAGTTTAACAAAGGACCCAAATGGAGTATAACAAAGTCCCCTGATCGAGTATAACAAAGTCCCCTGATCCAGTATAACAAAGTCCCCTGATCCAGTATAACAAAGTCCCCTGATCGAGTATAACAAAGTCCGCTGATCGACTATAACAAAGTCCCCTGAGCGAGTATAACACAGTCCCCTGATCGAGTAAAAAAAGCCCCCTCATCGAGTATAACAAAGTCCCTGATCGAGTAAAACAAAGCCCCATGATCGAGTATAACCTATTCCCCAACTCGAGCATAACAAACGCCCTTGGTCGAAAATAACAAAGTCCCTGATCGAGTAAAACAAAGTCCCCTGATCGAGTATAACAAAGTCCCAAGATCGAGTAAATCAAAGCCCCCTCATCGAGTATAACAAAGTCCGCTGATCGAGTTTAACAAAGTCCCAAGATCGAGTTTAACAAAGTCCCAACATCGAGTATAACAAAGTCCTCTGATCGAGTATAACAAAGCCCCTTGATTGATTATAACAAAGTCCCCTGATCCAGTATAACAAAGGCGCCAAATGGAGTATAACAAAGGCCCCTGATCCAGTTTAACAAAGTCCCAAGATCGAATATAACATAGTCCCCTCATCGAGCATAACAAAGTCCCCTGAGCGAGTATAACAAAGTCCCCTTACCGAGTATAATAATGCCCGGATCGAGTATAACAAAGTCCACTGATCTAGTATAACAAAGTCCCCTCATCGAGTATAACAAAGTCCCCTGGTCGAGTATAACAAATTCCCCTTATCGAGTATAATAAAGCCCCGGAACGAGTATAACAAAGTCCCCTAATCGAGTATAATAAAGGACTCTAATGGACTATAACAACGTCTCAAGATCGAGTATAACAAAGTCCCCTAATCGAGTATAACAAAGTCCCCTGATCGAGTATAACAAAGTCCCTTGATCGAGAAAAACAAAGCCCCTTGATCGAGTATAACAAAGTCCCCTAATCGAGTATAACAAAGCCCCCTGATCGAGTATAACTAAGTCCCCTGATCTAGAGTAACAAAGTCCTCTGATCGAGTCTAACAAAGTCCACTAATCGAGTATAACTAAGTCCCCTCATTGAGTTTAACAAAGGATCCTAATGGAGTATAACAAAGTCCCAAGATCGAGTATAACAAAGTCTTCTGATCGAGTATAACAAAGTCCCCTGATCGAGTATAACAAAGACCCATAATCGAGTATAAAAAACTCCCCTGATCGAGCATAACTAAGTCCCCTGATTGAGTATAACAAAGGACCCTAATGGAGTATAACAAAGTCCCAAGATCGAGTATGACAAAGTCCTCTGATCGAGTAAAATAAAGTCCCCTGATCGAGTATAACAAAGTCCCCTCATCGAGTATAACAAAGTCCCCTCATCGAGTATAACAAAGTTCCCTGATCGAGTATAACTAAGTCCTCTGATCGAGTATAACAAAGTCCCCTAATCGAGTATAACTAAGTCCCCTGATTGAGGTTAACAAAGGACCCTAATGGAGTATAATAAAGTCCCCTCATCGAGTATAACAAAGTCCCCTGATCGAGGATAACAAAGTCCCCTGATCGAGTATAACAAAGTTTCCTGATCGAGTATAACAAAATCCGCTGATCGACTATAACAAAGTCCCCTGAGCGAGTATAACAAAGTCCCCAGATCGAGTATAACAAAGCCCCCTCGTCGAGTATAACAAAGTCCCTGGTCGAGTATAACAAAGTCCCTGATCGAGTATAACAAAGCCCCATGATCGAGTATAACCTATTCCCCGACTCGAATATAACAAAGGCCCTTGGTCGAAAATAACAAAGTCCCTGATCGAGTAAAACAAAGTCCCCTGATCGAGTAAAACAAAGTCCCAAGATCGAGTAAATCAAAGCTCCCTGATCGAGTATAACAAAGTCCGCTGATCGAGTTTAACAAAGTCCCAAGATCGAGTTTAACAAAGTTCGCTGATCGACTATAACAAAGTCCCCTGAGCGAGTATAACAAAGTCCCCTGATCGAGTATAACAAAGTCCCCTGATCGAGTAAAACAAAGCCCCCTCATCGAGTATAACAATGTCCAATGATCTAGTGTAACAAAGTCCTCTGATCGAGTATAACAAAGTCCCCTAATCGAGTATAATAAATGATCCTAATGGAGTATAACAAAGTCTCAAGATCGAGTATAACAAAGTCCCCTGATCGAGTATAACAAAGTCCCCTGATCGAGTATAACAAAGTCCCCTGATCGAGTATAACAAAGTCCGCTGATCGACTATAACAAAGTCCTGAGCGAGTATAACAAAGTCCCCTGATCGAGTATAACAAAGTCCCCTCATCGAGTATTACAAAGTCCCCTGATCGAGTATAAGAAAGTTCCCTGATCGAGTATAACTAAGTCCTCTGATCGAGTATAACAAAGTCCCCTAATCGACTATAACTAAGTCCCCTGATTGAGTTTAACAAAGGACCCTAATGGAGTATAACAAAGTCCCCTGATCGAGTATAACAAAGTCCCCTGATCGACTATAACAAAGTCCCCTGAGCGAGTATAACAAAGTCCCCTGATCGAGTAAAACAAAGCCCCCTCATCGTGTATAAGAAAGTCCCTGGTCGAGTATAACAAAGTCCCTGATTGAGTATAACAAAGC
>NW_024734597.1:0-23734 GCF_018991925.1 Homarus americanus | reverse complement strand
TGGGAGTGTCAGAGGTGTACCTGGGAGACCGGAGGTGTACCTGGGAGGTTGGGAGTGGGATGTCAGAGGTAGCTGGGAGGTCAGGGGGTGTACCTGGGAGTGTCAGGATGTACCTGGGAGTGTCTGAGGTGTCCTGGGAGTGTCTGAGGTACCTGGAGTGTCTGAGGTGTCACATGGAGTGTCAGAGGTGTACCTGGCAGGCCGTTGGAGCAGCAGGTACCTGGGAGTGTCAGGCTTATACCTTGGAGTATCAGAAGTGTACCTGGGAGTGTCAGAGGTGCACCTGGGAGTGTCTGAGGTGTACCTGGGAGGTCAGGAGGTGTACCTGAATGTTGGGGTGTACCTAGTGTCAGTACCTTGGAGTGTCAGAGGTACCTGGGAGTCTCAAAGGTACCTGGGAGTATCGAGGTACCTGGGAGTGTTAGAGGTGTACCTGGGAGTGTCAGAGGTGTACCTGCCAGTGTCACAGGTGTACCTGGCAGTGTCAGAGGTGTACCTGGAAGTGTCTGAGGTGTACCTAGTGTGAGAGGTACCTGGAGGCTCTGAGTGTGCACCAGAGTGTCAGGAGGAGTACCTGGGAGGGCTGAGGAGGACCTGGGAGAATCGGAGGAGTACCTGGGAGTATCGGAGGTGTACCTGGGAGGTCAGGAGGTGTCTCGGGAGCATCAGGAGGTAGCTGGGAGGCTGGGAGGTGTAGCTGGGAGTGTCAGAGGTGTAGCTGGGAGGCCGAGGTGTACCTGGGAGTGTCAGGGGTGTTACTGGGAGAGTCAGAGGTGTACCTGGGAGGTCAGGGGTGTACCTGGAGTGCCAGGGTGGTACCTGGACGGTCAGGGGTGTAACTGGGAGTGTCAGAGGTGTAACTGGGAGTGTCGGGAGGTGTAACTCTGAGTGTCTGAGGGGTGCACCTGGAAGTGTGAGAGGTGCACCTGGCAGTGTCAGAGGTGTACCTGGGAGTGTAGGAGGTGCACCTGGAGGCCTGAGGTGTGGCTGGGAGTGCCAGAGGTACCTGGAGGCCTGGGGAGTGTCACCTGGGAGGTCTGAGGTGTACCTGGAGTGTGGGAGGAGTACCTGGGGAGATGTACCTGGAGAATCGGGGAGTACCTGGGAGCATCGGGAGGTATACCTAGGCTGGGGAGTGTACCTGGGAGTATCAGAGGTACCTGGGAGTGTCTGGGGAGGTGTAGCTGGGAATGGGTTGGGTGCTGGGATGAGGTGTAGCTGGAAGTGTCAGGGGTGTAACTGGGAGTGTCGGAGGTGAACTGGGAGTGCCTGGAGGTGTAATCAGAGTGTCTGAGGTGTACCTGGGAGTGTTAGGAGGTTTACCTGGGAGGTTAGAGGTACCTGGAGGCCAGAGGTGCACCTGGGAGGTCGTGGTGTACCCAGAGGTCAGAGAGCCTGGGAGTTTCAGAGGTGTACCTGGGAGGCCAGGGCATACCTGGCAGTGTCAGTGTGCACCTGGGAGGTCTGAGGTACCTGGGAGCAGTCGGAGGTGTTCCTGGGAGGTCAGGGGTGTACCTGGGAGGTCAGGGTGTGCCTGGGAGCAGCTGAGGTACCTGGGAGTGTCTGAGGTGTACATTGGAGGTCAGAGGTGTGCCTGGGAGGTCAGGGGGTATGGGAGGCCAGAGGTGCCTGGGAGTGTCTGAGGTGTCCCAGAGCGTCTGAGGTACCTGGGAGGTCAGAGGTGTACCTGGGAGGCCAGGGATGTACCAGGGGAGGCTGTGAGTACCTGGGAGGAGAGGTACCTGGGAGGTCGAAGGTGCACAGGAGTGTCAGGAGGTGTACTTGCAGTGTCAACGGTGTACTCAGAGTGTCAGGAGGTGTACCTGGGAGCCAGAGGTAAGGCTACCTGGGAGTGTCTGGAGGTACCTGGGAGTGTCAGAGGAGTACCTGGGAGTGTCAGAGACCCTGGGAGGCCAGTGGAGGCCTGGAGTAGTCAGGAGGTGAACCTGGGAGTGTCAGGGGTGTGCACCTGGGAGTGTCGGAGGTGTGCCTGGAGTGTTGAAAGTGCACCTGGGAGGTCTGGTGCACCTGGGAGTGTCGGAGGTACCTGGGAGTGTGAGGGTATCTGGAGTGTCAGAGGTGTACCTGGGAGTATCAGAGGTGTAGCTGGAGTGTCAGGAGGTGTAGCTGGGAGTGCTGGAGGTGGTGCTGGGAGGCCAGAGAGGTGAACCTGGGAGTGTCAGAGGAGTACCTGGGAGGTCAGGAGGACCTGGGAGGTTGGGAGGAGCACTGGGAGTGTTGTGAGGGGTGGCAGGGAGTGTCTGGGGTGTCCCTGAGAGGGTCTGAGGTGTACCTGGGAGTGCCAGAGGAGTACCCAGAGTGCTGTGAGGTGTACCTGGGAGAACTGGAGGTGTGCCTGGGAGGTCTGAGGTGTACCTGGGGTGTCTGATGTGTGCCTGGGGTGTCAGGTGGCATTTGGGAGGTAAGTGTTGTGGCTGGGTGTCAGAGGTAGCTGGGAGGCTTGGGGTGGTGTATCCTGGGTGTCAGTGTTGGGTAACTGGGTGTGGAGGTGTGCTGTGGGAGTGTCTGAGTTGTACCTGGGAGTGTAGGGGTGTGCCTGGGAGTGTCAGGTGTGTGCATGGGAGGTCAGAGGTGCACATGGGGGTGTCAGGGGTGTGGGCATAAGATTGTCAGGTGGTTGCCGTGGTAAGTGTCTGGTTTGCTGGGAGTGTCATGGGGTGGTTGACGGGGGTGTCAACGTGGTATCTGGATTGTCAGAGGTGTAGCTGGGAGTGTCAGAGGTGTACCTGGGAGGTCAGAGGTGTACCTGGAGCATCAGGAGGTACCTGGGAGTGTCTGAGGTGTACCAGGGAGGTATTAGGTGTACCTGGGAGTGTCAGGAGGTGCACCTGGGAGGTCGGAGGTGCACCAGGAGGTCAAAGGAGCACCTGGGAGTGTCAGAGGTGTGCTTGGGAGTGTCAGAGGTGTGCCTGGGAGGCTCAGAGTGCACTTGGGAGGTCACAGGTGCACCAGGAATGTCAGTGGAGCACTCCAGAGTGTCAGGAGGTGTACCTGGGATTGTCTTGAGCTGTACCTGGGAGTGTCTGAGGTGTACCTGGCAGTGTCAGAGAGGTGTACCTGGGAGTGTCGGAGGTGTTCCCTGGAGAGTTGGGGGAGGTTTACCTGGGGAGGCTGGGGGGAGGTGTACCTGGGAGCGTCAGATGTGTACCTGGGAGTGTCTGGGGTGTACCTGGGAGTGTCTGAGGTGTACCTGGAGTGTCAGAGGTGTACTTGGGAGGTCAGAGGTGTACCTGGAGTGTCAGAAGACACCTGGGAGCAAGTCAGATGCCCGGTCTGGGGAGAGTGTCTGAGGGTACTCTGGAGAATCAGAGGAGTACCAAGGAGTGTCAGTGGAGTACCTGGGAGTGTCAGGGGTGCACCTGGGAGGTCAGGGGTGTACCTGGGAGGTCAGGGTGTGGCCTGGGAGGCCAGAGGTGTACCTGGGAGCAAGTCAGAGGAGCACCTGGGAGAATCAGGAGAGTACCTGCTGGGAGGCCAGGAGCACCTGGGAGCAGGTCAGAGGTGTACCTGGGAGGTTGGGAGGTGTACCTGGGAGGTCTGAGGTGCACCCAAGTGCTCAGGAGGCACCTGGGAGGTCGGAGGTACCTGGGAGTGTCGGAGGTGTACCTGGAGTGTCGGAGGTGTACCTGGGAGCAAGTCAGAGGTACTGGAGGTTGGGGAGGTGTACCTGGAGTGTCAGGGGTGTACCAGGGAGTGTCAGCGGAGTTCCTGGAGTGTCAAAGGTGTACCTGGGAGAGCCGGAGGTGTACTGGGAATATCGGGAGGTGTACCTGGGAGTGCAAGAGGTGTACCTGGAGTGTCGGAGATGTACCTAGGAGTGTCACAGGTGTACCTCAGAGTGTCAGAGATGTACCCAGCAGGAAAACAGAGGTGTACATGGGGGTGTCTGGGGTGTACCTGGAGTGTCTGAGGTGCACCTCGGAGTGTCAGAGGTGTACCTGGGAGGCCAGAGGTGTACCTGGGATTGTCTGGAGTTGCACCTGGGAGTGTCTGAGGTGCACCTGGCAGTGTCAGAGGTGTACCTGGGAGTGTCGGGAGGTGTTCCTGAGAGCAAGTCAGGAGGTTTACCTTGGGAGCAACAGAGGTGTACCTGGGAGCGATGGGGTACCTGGGAGTGTCTGGGGTGTACCTGGGAGAAGTCTGAGGTACCGAGTGCCGGGGAGGTGTACTTGGGAGTGTCAGAGGTGGTACCTGGGAGTGTCAGAAGAGTACCTGGGAGTGTCAGAGGTCTATCTGGGAGTGTCTGAGGGGTACCTGGGAGGCTTGGGAGGTGTACCTGGGAGGTTGGGGTGTACCTGGGAGTATCAGAGGAGTACCAGGGAGTGTCAGTGGAGTACCTGGGAGTGTCAGAGGTGTACCTGAAACAGCGGTGTACTGGGAGCAAGTCAGGGGTGCACCTGGGAGTGTCAGGGTGTACCTGGGAGGCGTCAGGGGTGCACTGGGGAGTGTCAGAGGTGTACCTGGGAGCAACAGAGGAGTACCTGGGAGAATCAGAGTGAGCACCAAGGAGGCCAGGGGAGTACCTGGGAGGCCAGAGGTGTACCTGGGAGGCCGGGGGAGGTGTACCTGGGAGCAACCTGGAGGTGTACCTGAAGTGCCAGGAGGTGTACCTGGGAGTGTCGGGAGGTACCTGGGAGGTCGGAGGTGTACCTGGGAGAGCAAGCCGGAGGCACCTGGGAGGCTGGGGTGTACTGGGAGTGTCAGAGGTGTACCTGGGAGCACAAAACAGGGAGCAAGTCAGTGAGTTCCTGGGGAGTGTCAAAGGTGTACCTGGGAGTACGGAGGTGCACGGGGAATGGAGGTGCAGAGTGCAAGAAAAATGGGAGTGTAGGGAGATGTACTCTAGGAGTGTCAAGCAGGTAATGGGAGGTTGTGAGATGTACTCTGGTGTCAGAGGTGCACATGGGGGGAAGTTTGGGTGTACCTGGGAGGCGTCTGAGGTACTGAGTGTCAGAGGCAGTGTACCTGGGAGTGTCAGGAGGTGTACCTGGGAGTGTCAGAGGTCTATCTGGGGAGGCTCTGAGGGGTACCTGGGAGTGTCAGGAGGTGTACCTGGGAGTGGGGGTTGTGGGTGTACCTGGGAGCATCAGAGGAGCACCAGGGAGGTCAGTGGAGGTCCTGGAGGTCAGAGGTGTACCTGGAAGGCCAGGAGGTGTACCTGGGAAGCTAGGTGTACCTAGGAGTGTCAGAGGTGTACCAGGGAATATCAGTGGAGTACCTGGGAGTGTCAGAGGTATACCTGGGAGTATCAGAGGTGTACCTGGGAGTGTCAGAGGTGTACCTGGGAGTGTCAGTGGTGTAATTGGGAGTGTCGGAGGTGTGCATGGGAATATTGGAGGTGTACTTGGGAATATCGGAGGTGTACCTGGGAGTGTCAGAGGTGTACCAAGGAGTGTCGGAGGTGTACCTGGGAGTGTCACAGGAGTACCTGCGATTGTCATAGGTGTACCTGGCAGTGTCAGATGTGTACCTGGGAGTGTCAGAGATGTACAAGGGAGTGTCAGAGGTGTATCTGGGAGTGTCGGACGTACACCTGGGAGCGTCAGAGGTGTACCAGGGAATGTCAGTGGAGTACTTGGGAGTGTCGGAGGTGTACCTGGGAGTGTCAGAGGTGTACCTGGGAGTGTCAGAGGTGTACCTGGGAGTGTCAGAGGGGTACCTGGGAGTGTCAGTGGTGTAATTGGGAGTGTCGGAGGTGTAACTGGGAATATTGGAGGTGTACTTGGGAATATCGGAGGTGTGCCTGGGAGTGTCAGAGGTGTACCAAGGAGTGTCGGAGGTGTACCTGGGAGTGTCACAGGAGTACCTGGGATGTCGAGGTGAACCTGGGAGTGTCGGAGGTGTACCTGGAGTGTCAGAGGTGTACCTGGGAGTGTCAGAGTTATCCTGGAGTGTCAGAGGCACTGGGAGTGTCAACGGTGTACCTGGGAGTGTCTGATGTGTACCTGGATGTGTCTGAGGTGTACCTCTGAGTGTCAGGGGTGTACGTGGGAGTGTCTGAGGTGTACCTGGGAGTGTCAGAGGTGTACTTGGCAGTGTCAGCGGTGTACCTGGGAGTGTCAGAGGTGTACCTGGGAGTGTCAGAGGTGTACCTGGGACTGTCAGAGGAGTACCTGGGAGCGTCAAACGAGAATCTGGGAGTGTCAAAGGTGTACCTGGTAGTGTCAGTGGTGTACTTGGGAGTGTCAGAGGTGTACCTGGGAGTGTTAGAGGTGTACCTGGGAGTATCAGAGGTTTACCAGGGAGTGTCAGTGGAGTACCTGGGAGTGTCAGAGGTGTACCTGGGAGTGTCAGAGGTGTACATGGGAGTGTCTGAGGTGTACCAGAGAGTGTATGAGGTGTACCTTTTAGTGTCAGAGCTGTACATGGGAGTGTCGGAGGTGTACCAGGGAGTGTCAGAGGAATACCTGGGAGTGTCAGAGGTGTACCTGGGAGAGTCAGGGGTGTACCAGGGATTGTCAGTGGAGTACCTGGGAGTGTCAGGGGTGTACCTGGCAGTGTCAGGAGTGTACCTGGGAGTGTCTGAGGTGTACCTGGGAGTGTCAGAGGTGTACCTGGGAGTGTCAGGGGTGTACCAGGGAGTGTCAGTGGAGTACCTGGGAGTGTCGGAGGTGTTCCTAAGAGTGTCAGAGGTGTACCTGGGAGTGTCAGAGGTGTACCTGGGAGTGTCAGAGGTGTACTTGGGAGTGTCAGATGTGTACCTGGGAGTGTCTGGGGTGTACCTGGGAGTATCTGAGGTGTACCTGGGAGTGTCAGAGGAGTACCTGAGAGTGTCAGAGGTGTACATGGGAGTGCCTGCGGTGTACCTGAGAGTGTCAGAGGTGTACCTAGGAGTGTGTGGGGTGTACCTTGGAGTGTCAGAGGTGTACTTGGGAGTGTCAGGGGTGTACCTGGGAGTATCAGGAATGTACTGGGAGTGTCTGAGGTGTCCCTGGGAGTGTCAGAGGAGTACCTGGGAATGTCAGAGGTGTATCTGGGAGTGTATTGGGTGTACCTGGGAGTGTCAGAGTTGTACCTGGGAGTGTCAGAGATGTACCTGGGAGTGTCTGAGGTGTCCCTTGGAGTGTCAGAGGAGCAATCTGGGAATGTCAGAGGTGTATCTGGGAGGTTCTTTGGGTGTACTCTGGAAGTGTCAGAGCGTACCTGGGAGTGTCAGAGTGTGTACCTGGGGAGTGCTGGGGAGATGGCCTGGGAGGTTCGAGGTGTACCTGGGAGGCCTGAGGTGGCCTGGGAGGCCCCAGGTGTACCTGGGGAGGAGAACCAGGGAGTAAGAGGTGTGGCCTGGGAGCCAGAGGTGTAACTGGGAGTAAGCCGGGAGGTGTATCTGGGAGTATCAGAGGTGGGCCTGGGAGTGTCAGAGGTGTACTAGGGAGTGTCAGAGGTGAACCAGAGAGTGGTCAAGGGGTGAAATCAGGGAGTGCCTGGAGGTGCAATGGGAGCACTGGGAGGTGTACCTGGGGAGTATCGGAGGTGTACCTGGGAGAACAGAGGTGTGCCTCAGGAGTCAGTGGAGGCCCAGGAGTGTCAAAGGTGTACCTGGGAGTGTCGGAGGTGTACCCGTAGGGGAATATCGGAGGTGCACTCAGAGCACCAGAGGTGTACCTGGGAGTGTTTGAGATGGGCCTGGGAGTGTCAGAGAGGTGCACCTGGGAGGTCAGAGGTACCTGGGAGGTCAGAGGTGTACCTGGGGGTGTCAGAGGTGCACCTGGGAGTGTCAGAGGTGTAGCTGGGAGTGACGTGCAGGAGGTACCTGGGAGGCCAGAGGCACCTGGAGTGTCAGAGGTGTATCAGGGAATGTTGGGGTGTGGAGCACCTGGGAGCATCAGGCGGAAGGCCTGGGAGTATCAGAGGTGTACTGGGAGTGTTGGTGAGGTGTACCTGGAAGAGTCAGAGGTGTACCGGGGAGTGTCAGGAGGTACCAGGAATGTCAGTGAGTACCTGGGAGGTCAGGAGGTACCTGGGAGCATCAGAGGTGTACCTGGAAGTGTTGGGGAGGTGGCATGGGAGGGGAGATGTGTACTCTGGGAGTGTCGGAGGTGAACCTGGGAGTGTCGGAGGTACCAAGGAGAGTCAGAGGTACCTGGGAGGTCAGAGGCTTACCTGGGAGGCCAACGGTGCACCTGGGAGTGTCTGATGCACCTGTGTGTCTGAGGTGCACCTGGGGCAAGTCAGGGGTGCACTTGGGAGCAAGTCGGAGGTGTACCTGGGAGTGGTCAGGAGGTGTACCTGGCAGTGGTCAGCGGTGTGGGAGGTCAGGGGAGGTGTGGCCCTGGGAGTGTCAGAGGTGTACCTGGGACTGGTCAGAGCATACCTGGGAGCGTCAAACGAGAATCTGGGAGTGTCAAGTATCTGAGGTGTACCTTGGAGTGTCGGAGGTACCTGGGAGTGTCACAGGTGTACCTGGCAGTGTCAGAGGTGTACCTGTGAGTGTCAGAGGTGTACCTGGGAGTGTCAGGTGTACTTGGAGGTCAGGGGTACCTGGGAGTGTCAGGTACCTGGGATTGTCGGAGGTACCTGGGAGTGGGAGGTGTACCTGGGAGGTTAGGGGTGTACCTGGAGGTTCAGAGGTGACCTGGGAGTGTCGGAGGTGTACCAGGAGGTCGGAGGTGTACCTGGGAATGTCGGAAGGCATGGAGGTGTCGAGCTGTACCTGGGAGTGTCACAGGTGTACCTGAGCCAAAGGTGTACCTGGGATGTCAGAGGTGTACCTGGGAGGTCAGAGGTGCACCTGGGAGTGTCAGGAGCACCTGGGAGTGTCAGTGGAGCACCTGAGAGTGTCACAGGTGTACCTGGGAGGCCAGAGGTGTACCTGGGAGGTCAGAGGTGTACCTGGGAGGCCGGAGGTACCTGGGAATGTCAGAGGTGTACCAGGGAATGCTGGAGTGGAGTACCTCGGGATTGCAGAGGTGTACCTGGGAGGCCAGAGGTGTACCTGGGAGGTCAGAGGCGACCTCAGGAGCGTCAAAGGTGTACCTGGATGTCTGAGGTATACATGGAGTGTCAGAGGTGTAACAATGGCAGTGTCATGGTGTACCTGGGAGGCCAGGGGTGTACCTGGGAGTGTCAGGTGTACCTGGAGTCAGTGGTGTACCTGGGAGTGTCAAGGGTGTACCTGGGAGAATCGGAGAGGTACCTGGGAACATCAGAGGTGTTCCTGGGAGTATTAGGAGGTACCTGGGAGTGTCGGAGGTGCACCTTGGAGGTCAGGGGTGTACCTGGGAGTGTCAGTGGAGTACCTGGGAGTGTCAACGGTGTACCTGGGAGTATCGGAGGTACCTGGGAACATCAGAGGTGTTCCTGGGAGCATTAGAGGTGCACCTGGGAGTGTCGGAGGTACCTGGGAGTGTCAGGGTGTACCTGGGAGGTCAGGGGTGTACCAGGAGGTCAGGTGTACCTGGGAGTGTCAGTGGTGTACCTGGGAGGTGAAGGGTGTACCTGGGAGCACGGGACGTGATCTGGGAATATCGAAGTATTCCTGAGAGTATCGGAGGTGTACCTGGGAGTGTTGGAGGCACCTGGGAGTGTCAAAGGTGCACCGAGTGTCAGAGGTGTACCTGGTGTCAGAGGTGTACCTGGCAGCGTCAGAGGTGTTCCTGTGAGTGTCAGAGGTGTAATGGTAGTGTCAGGGGTGAGCACCTGGGAGGTCAAAGGTGTACCTGGGAGTATGGAGGTATTCATGGGAATATTGGAAGTGTTCTCGGAGTAACAGAGGTGTACCTTGGAGGTCGGAGGTACCTGGGAGTGTCACAGGTGTACCTGGCAGTGCAGAGTACCTGGTAGTGTCAGAGGTGTACCTGAGGTCAGAGGTGTACCTGTGAGTGCTCAGAGGTGTACCTGAGTGTCAGTGAGTACCTGGGAGGTCAAAGGTGTACCTGGGAATATCGGAGGTGTATCTGGGAATATTGAAGTGTTCCTGGGAGTATCTGGAGGTGCACCTGAGTGTCGGAGGTACCTGGGAGTGTCACAGGTGTGGCCTGGCAGTGTCACAGGTGCACTGGCAATGTTAGGTGTACCTGGAGGTCAGGGGTACCTTGAGTGTCAGGGGTGTACCAGAGTGCCAGTGTACCTGGGAGTGTCAGTGGTGCACCTGGGAGTGTCAAGGTACCTGGGAGTATCGGGAGTATCTGGGAACATCGGAAGTCCTGGAGAGTACAGAGGTACCTGGAGTGTCGGAGGTGTACCTGGGAGGTCAAAGGTGTACCTGGGAGTGTCAGAGGAGGTACTGGCAGTGTCACAGGCCTGGCAGTGCGCAGAGGTACCTGTGAGTGTCAGAGGTGTACCTGGGAGTGTCAGGAGAACCTGGGAGTGTCAAAGGTGTACCTGGGAATATCGGAGGTGTATCTGGGAATATTGAAGTGTTCCTGAGTATCTGAGGTACCTTGGAGTGTCGGAGGTGTACCTGGGAGTGTCCACAGGTGTACCTGGCAGTGTCAGAGGTGTACCTGGCAGTGTCAGAGGCAACCTGGGAGTGTCAGAGGTGTACTCAGAGTGTCAGAGGTGCACCTGGGAGGCCAGGTGTACCTGGAGTGTCAGGGGTGCACGTGGGAGTGTCAGGGGTGTACCTGGGATTGTCGGAGGTGTACCTGGAGTGTCGGAGGTACCTGGGAGTGTCGGAGGTACCATGAGTGTCGGAGGTGTACCAGGAGTGTCTGGGGTACCTGGGGTACCTAGGAGTGTCAAGGTGCACCTGGGAGTGTCAGAGGTGCCTCCTGGGAGGCCGGAGGTGTACCTGGGAGCGGTCGGAGGTACCCAGAGGTTGGGAGGCACTAGGAGGCCGAGGTGTACCTGGAGTGTCAGGGGTGCACCTGGGGAGTTTTATTGCACCTGGAAGTGTCTGAGGCACCTGGGAGGCCAGATGTACCAGGGAGGTCAGGTGGAGTACCTGGCACACAGTGCACTGGGAGCAAGTCAGTGTGTACCTGGGAGTGTCAGAGTGCAACGGGAGGCCTGAGGTGTACGTCGAGTATGTCTGAGGTGTACCTGGGAGTGTTCAGTACCTGGGAGTGTCAGGAGGAGTACCAGGGAGTGTCAGAGGTGTACTTGCGAGTGTCTGATGTGTAATGCAGGAGGCTGGGGTACCTGGGAGTGTCTGATGTACTGCAGAGTGTCGAAGGAGTACCATGGAGGCTGGAGGAGTACCACGGGAGTGTCAGAGGAGTACCTGGGAGTGCTGGGGAGGTGTACCTGGGAGCAAGCCAGAGGTGTACCTGGGAGTGTCTGGGGCCTGGGAGGCTGGGAGGTGTACCTGGGAGTGTTCAAGGTGTACCTGGGAGTTGCAGAGGTGCACCGGGCGAGTGTCTGGTACCTGGGAGCAAGCTGGGGAGGCAGGGCCTGGGAGTGCTTGGGGAGGTGTACCCAGGGAGTGTCTGGAGGTGTACCTGAGAGTGTGAGGTGTACCTGGCAGTGCTCTGAAAAATGTGGCAGTGCCTGAGGTGTACCTGGCACGGCCTGAGGTGTACTTGCAGGCCAGACGTGCACCTGGGAGTAAAACGGAGGTGCACTCTGGCGAGAGGCCTGGAGGTGTGCCTGGCAGTGTCTGGAGTGTGTGTACCTGGGAGGCCTGAGGTGTACCTGGGAGGCCAGAAGGCACTTGGGAGGCCGGAGGTACCCCTGGGAGTCGGAGGCAGTACCTGGTAGTTTCAGAGGCACCTGGGAGCAGCCAGAGGCACCTGGGAGTGAGGGTGCCTGGAGTGTTTGAGGTACCTGGGAGTGTCAGAGGTGCTCCCTGGAGGTCAGATGGTGTACCTGGGAGCAAGTCGGAGGTGGGAGGCCTTATACCTGGGTGTGTCAAAAGTATCTGGGAGGCGAGATGTACCTGGGAGTGTTTATGTACTTGGGAGCAAGGAGGTGTACCTGGAGCACAGAGGTGTACCTGGAGTGTCGTGAAACAGGAGCAAGCCGGGAGGTACCTGGGAGTGTCAGAGGTGTTCTTGGAGTGTCAGAGGTACCTGGGAGGCCAGAGGAAATGTGAGCCAGGAGGTGTACCCAGGGAGGCCAGAGGTGTACCTGGGAGGTGAGGGGTGTACCTGGGAGTGTCGTGGAGGTGTACCTGGAGGCCAGAGGTGTTCCTGGGAGTGTCGGAGGTGCACCTGGGAGGCTTGATGTACCCGGGAGGTCGGAGGTACCTGGGAGGCCAGAGGTACCTGGGAGCACAGAGGTGTACCTGGGAGTGTGTGAGGGGTGTTCCTGGAAGTGCAGGTACCTGGGAGTGTCAGAGGTGTCCTGGGAGCAAGCGGAGGTGTACCTGGGGAGTGTCGGGAGGTGTACCTGGGAGGCCAGAGGTGTACTTGGAGCAGTTGGGAGGTACTTGGGAGTGTCAGGGGTGTACCTGGGAGGTTGGAGGTAATGGGAGTGTTTCAAGAGGTGTACTGGGAGTAACATGGAGGCACAGAGGAATACCATGGAGTGTCAGGGAGAGTACTGAGCCGGGAGGTGTACCTGGGAGTGTTCAAAAATGGGAGGTTGTAGAGGTACCTGGGAGTGTTTGATGTACCTGGGAGCAACAGAGGTGCACCTGGAGTGTCAGGAGGTGTACCTGGGAGTGTCTGAGGTGCACCCTGGGAGGTTTGTAGAGGCGCACTTGGGAGGCTTGAAGTACCTGGGAGGCCTGAGGCGTACCTGGGAGTGTCTGAGTGGCACCTGGCAGTGTCATGGTGTACCTGGGATGTCGGTGGTGTACCTGGAGCAAGCTGACAAGTACCTGGGAGTACTGAGGTGTACTTGGGAGCAAGTACCAGGAGCAGAAGGCTCAGATGCCAAGAAAGGAGGCTGAGGTACCTGGGAGTGTCAGAGGTGTGGCCTGGGAGGCCAGGTACCCAGGAGTCTCTGAGGCACCTGGAGGCACAGAGCAAGCCTGGGAGCAAGCGGAGGTGTACCTGGGAGTCGGGAGGTGCACCCAGGAGTGTCAGAGGTAAAAATGAGGTGTACCCAGAGTGTCAGGTGTACCTGGGAGTGTCGTGAGCTGTACCTGAAGTGCTGGAGGTGTACCTGGGAGCACAGATGCACCAGGGAGCACCAGACACCCTGAAAGTGTCATGGTGTACCTGGGAGGTCAGCAGTAGCTGGGAGTGTCAGAGGTGTACCT
Organism: Homarus americanus; assembly: GCF_018991925.1. Lineage (NCBI taxonomy): Eukaryota > Metazoa > Arthropoda > Malacostraca > Decapoda > Nephropidae > Homarus > Homarus americanus. Next base: position 10,629 of record NW_024734597.1, on the reverse strand, counting down.
GGGAGGCCAGAGAGCACCTGGGAGCAAGCGATTGGCCCGGGAGGCCAGAGGTGTACCCAGAGTGCCCAGAGGTACCTGGGAAGCCCACAGTGCAATGGGAGTGTCAGAGGTACCGGCTGAGTGCCCGAGGTGTACCTGGGAGTGCTGGGAGGTGTACCTGGGAGTGCTGGGAGGTGTACTGATGAGTGTCTGAGGGTGTCAGAGGTGTACCTGGGAGTGTCAGGGGTGTACCTGGGAGTGTCGGAGGTGTACCTGGGAGTGTGAGGGTGAACCAGGAGTCAGTGGAGTACCCAGGAGTGTCTGAGGTGCACTGGGAGGCCAGGAGGTGTACCTGGGAGGTCAGAGGTGCACCTGGAGTGTCAGGAGGTGTACCTGGGAGTGTCGGAGGTGTACCTGGGAGTGTAAGAAGTGCACCTGGGAGTGTCAGAGGTGTACCTGGGAGTGTCGGAGGTGTACCTGGGAGTGTCTAGAGGTGCACCTGGGAGGTCAGAGGTGTACCTGGGAGGTCACCTGAGAGTGTCTGCATGCCTGGGAGGTGGGAGAGGGACCTGGGAGTGTCGGAGGTGTACCTGGGAGTGTGAGAAGTGTACCTGGGAGTGTCGGAGGTGTACCTGGCAGTGTCGGAGGTGTACCTGGCAGTGCAAGCGGTGTACCTGGGAGTGTCAGAGGTGTACAAGGGAATGTCAGTGGAGTACCTGGCAGTCAGGTGTACCGGAGTGTCAGTGGAGACCTGGGAGGTCAGAGATGTACCTGGGAGTGTCAGAGGTGACCTGGGAGTGTCAGAGGTGTACCTGGGAGGGTCAGAGGTGTACCTGGGAGTGTCGGAGGTGTACCCAGGGAGTGTAAGGTGTACCTAGGAGGTCGGAGGTACCTGGGAGTGTCGGAGGTGCACCTGGGAGTGTCAGAGGTGTACCTGGGAGTGTCGAGTGTACCTGTGAGTGTCAGAGGTGTACCTGGGAGTGTCAGAGGTGTACCTGGGAGTGTCGGAGGTACCTGGGAGAGGGCAAGGTGCACCTGGGAGTGTCAGAGGTGTACCTGGGAGTGTCGGAGGCACCTGGGAGTGTCAGAGGTGCACCTGGGAGTGTCAGGAGGTGCACCTGGGAGTGTCAGAGGTGTACCTGGTGGTGTCTGAGGTGCACCTGGGAGTGTCAGAGGTGTACCTGGGAGGTCTGGAGGTGTACCTGGGAGTGTCAGAGGTGCACCTGGGAGTTGGAGGTGCACCTGGAGTGCGAGAAGGCACCTGGGAGGCCGGAGGTGTACCTGGGAGTGCTGGAGGTGTACCTGGGAGTGTCAGGAGGTGTACCTGGGAGTGTCAGATGTACCTGGGAGTGTCAGAGGTGTACCTGGGAGTGTCGGAGGTGTACCTGGGAGCAAGGTGCACCTGGGAGTGTCAGAGGTGTACCTGAGGCAGGCTGAGGTGCACCTGGGAGTGTCAGAGGTGTACCTGGAGTGTCTGAGGTGTACCTGGGAGGTCAGAGGTGTACCTGGGAGTGTCGGAGGTGTACCTGAGAGGCGGAGAAGTGCACCTGGGAGTGTCGGAGGTGCACCTGGGAGTGTTGAGGTGCACCTGGGAGGTCAGAGGTGTACCTGGGAGTGTCAGAGAGGTGCACCTGAGTGTCAGAGGTGCACCTGGGAGTGTCGGAGTGTACCTGGGAGTGTAAGAAGGTACCTGGGAGTGTAGGAGGTGTACCTGGGAGTGTCGGAGGTGTACCTGGGAGTGTCAGAGGTACCTGAGTGTCGGAGGTGTACCTGGGAGGAGAAGTGTACCTGGGAATGTCGGAGGTGTAATTGTGGGGAGGTGGACCTGGCAGTGTCAGCGGTGTACCTGGGAGTGTCAGAGGTGTACCAGGAATGTCTGTGGGAGCACCTGGAGTGTCAAAGGTACCTGGGAGTATTGAGAGGTGTACCTGGTGTCAGAGGCACCTGAGGCCAGAAGTGGGCACCTGGGAGGTCGGAAGAGTGCCCCGGAGTGTATGAAGGTACCTGGAGTGTCGGAGGTGTTCCTGGGAGTGTCGGAGGTGCACCTGAGTGTCAGAAGTGCACTTGGGAGTGCCGAGGTGTACCTGGGAGGTCAGCGGTGTACCTGGGAGTGTCTGAGGTGCACTGGGAGTGTCAGAGGTGTGGAGGTCAGAGGTGCACCTGGGAGTGTCAGAGGTGCACCTGGAGGACTGAGGTACCTGGGAGTGTCTGAGGTGTACCTGGGAGTGTCTGGAAGTGTACCGGCAGGTCTGATGTGTACCTGGCAGTGTCAGGTGTACCTGGGAGTGTCAAGAGGTGCACTGGAGTGTCAGACGTGTATCAGGGAGTGACAGAGGAGCACCTAGGAGTGTCAGAGGTGTACCTGGGAGTGGAGAAGTGCACCTGGAGTGCCTGGGGTGTACCTGGAGTGTCAGAGGTGCACCAGGGAGGTCAGGAGGTACCTGGAGTGTCAGAGGTGCACCTGGGAGTGTCGGAGGTGTGACCTTGGAGGTCAGAGGTGTACCTGGGAGTGTCGGAGGTGTACCTGGGAGTGTCGGAGGTGCACTGGGAGTGCTCAGGAGGTGTACCTGGGAGTGTCGGAGGTGTACCTGGGAGGTGGAGAAGTGCACTGGGAATGCCGGAGGTGTAACTTGGGAGTGTCGGAGGTGGACCTGGCAGTGTCGGAGGTGTATCTGGCAGTGTCAGCGGTGTACCTGGAGTGTCAGAGGTGTACAAGGAATGTCAGTGAGTCTGGCAGTGTCAAAGGTACCTGAGTGTCAGGTGGAGCACCTGGGAGTGTCAGAGGTGTACCTGGGAGGTCGGAGGTGTACCTAGGAGTGTAAGAAGGGGTACCTAGGAGTGCCGGAGGTGTACCTGGGAGTGTCGGAGGTACCTGGGAGGTCAGAGGTGTACCTGGGAGTGTCGGAGGTGTACCTGGGAGTGCCGTGAGGTGAACCTGGGAGTGTCGGAGGTGCACCTGGGAGTGGGGAGAAGGCACCTGGGAAGATGCACCTGGAGGTCAGAGGTGTACCTGGGAGCATCAGAGGTGCACATAGGAGTGTCAGAGGTGTACCTGGAAGTGTGACAAGGCACCAGAGCAGGGAGAAGGCACCTGGGAGTGTCGGAAGTGAACCAGGGATTGTCTGAGGTACCTGGCGTGTCAGAGGTGCACCTGGGAGTGTCACTGGTGTACCTGGGAGGTCTGAGGTACCTGGGAGTGTCGGGAGGTACCTGGAGGCCAGAGGTGTACCACAGAGTGTCAGGTGTGTACCCAGGGAGCAGCTAAAAGGTGAACCAGGAGTGTCAGTGAGTTCCTGGGAGTCTCAAAGGTGTACCTGGGAGGCAGAGGCAAATGGGAATATTTGAGTAGCCTTGGGAGGCAGAGGTGAACTAGGGGAGTAAGCCGGGATGCACTTGGAATGTCATACAGTGTACCAGGAGTGTCAGAGGTGTACCTGGGCAGCAGTAAGTCGGGAGGGGTAGCTGGGAGTGCTGGGAGGTGTACCTGGGAGCAAGCCAGAGGTGTACCCCAGAGTATCAGAGGTAACCTGGGAGTATCAGAGGTGTGGGCCTGGAAGTATCAGAAGTGTCTCTGGGAGCAACAGAGGTACCTGGGAGCATTAGAGGTGCAATCTGGGAGTGTCAGGGTGTACCTGGGAGGCCGAAAAATTTAAGAGTGTCAGAGGTGTACCTGATAGTGTCAGTGGTGTACCTGAGAGTGTCAGAGGTGTACCTGGGAGTGTCATTGGTGTACCTGGGAGTGTCAAAGGTGAACCTGGAGGTGTCAGAGGTGTACCTGGGAGTATCAGAGGTGTACCTGGTAGTGTCAGGGGTGTACCTGGGTGTGTCAGAGGTGTACCTGGGAGTGGCAGAGGTGTACGTGGGAGTGTCAGAGATGTTGCTGGGAGTGTCTGAGGTGTACCTGGGAGTGTCTGAGGTGTACCTGGGAGTGTCTAAGGTGTACCCGAGAGTGTCAGTGGAGTACCTGGGAATGTCAAAAGTGTACCTGGGGGTATCGGACGTGTACCTGGGAGTGTCACAGGTGTACCTGGGAGTGTCAGGGGTGTAACTGGGAGTGTCGGAGGTGTAACTGGGAGTGTCAGAGGAGTACCTGGGAGTGTCAGCGGTGTACTTGGGAGTGTCAAAGGTGTACTGGGAGAATTGGAGCTGTACCTGGGAGTGTCGGAGGTGTACCTGGGAGTGTCAATGCTGTACCCAGGAGTGTCAGGGGAGTACCTGGGTGTGTCAGCGGTGTACCTGGGAGTGTCAGAGGTGTACTGGGAGTATTGGAGTGGTACCTGGGAGTGTCAAAGGTGAACCTCGATGTGTCAGAGGTGTACCTGGGAGTATGAGAGGTGTACCTGTGAGTATCAGAGGTGTACCAGGGAGTGTCATTGGACTACCTGGGAGTGTCTGAGGTGTACCTGGGAGTGTCAGAGGTGTACCTGGGAGTGGCAGAGGTGTACCTGGGAGTGTCAGAGATGTTGCTGGGAGTGTCTAAGGTGTACCTGGGAGTGTCTGAGGTGTACCTGGGAGTGTCTGAGGTGTACCTGAGACTCTCAGTGGAGTACCTGGGAATGTCAAAAGTGTACCTGGGGGTATCGGACGTGTACCTGGGAGTGTCACAGGTTTACCTGGGAGTGTCAGAGGTGTACCTGGCAATGTCAGGGGTGTACCTGGGAGTGTCAGGGGTGTACCTGGGAATCTCAGGGGTGTACCTGGGAGTGTCTGAGGTGTACCTGGGAGTGGCAGAGGAGTACCTGGTGAGTGTCAGAGAAATACCAGGGACTGTAACAGGAGTACCTGGGAGTGACAGAGGTGTACCTGGGAGCGTGAGAGGTGTACCTGGGAGTGTCTGAGGTGTACCTGGGAGTGTCTGAGGTGTACCTGGGAGTGTCTGAGGTGTACCTGGGAGTGTCCGAGGTGTACCAGGGAGTGTCAGTGGAGTACCTGGGAGTGTCAGAGAAATACCAGGGACTGTAACAGGAGTACCTGGGAGTGACAGACGTGTACCTGGGAGTGTGAGAGGTGTACCTGGGAGTGTCTGAGGTGTACCTGGGAGTGTTAGAGGTGTACCTGGGAGTGTGAGAGGTGTACATGGGAGTGTCTGAGGTGTACCTGGTAGTGTCAGAGATGTACCTGGGAGTATCAGAGGTGTACCTGGGAGTGTCAGGGGTGTACCTGGGAGTGTCAAGGGTGTAACTGGGAGTGTCGGAGGTGTAACTGGGAGTGTCAAATGTGTACCTGGGAGTGTCAGATGTTTACCTGGGAGTGTCAAAGCTGTACCCGGGAGAGTCAGAGGAGTACCTGGGAGTGTCAGGGGTGTAACTGGGAGGGTCGGAGGTGTAAGTGGGCGTGTCAGGGGCGTACCTGGGAGTGTCAGAGATGTACCTGGGAGTGTCAGAGGAGTACCTGGGAGTGTCAGAGGAGTACCTGGGAGTGTCAGCGGTGTACCTGGGAGTGTCAGAGGTGTACCACCTGGGAGGTCAGGAGATGTTGCTGGGAGGCCTGGAGGTGTACCTGGGAGTGTCTGAGGTGTACCTGAGAGTGTCAGTGGAGTACCTGGGAATGTCAATAGTGTACCTGGGGGTATCGGACGTGTACCTGGGAGTGTCACAGGTGTACCTGGGAGTGTCAGATGTGTACCTGGGAGTGTCAGATGTGTACCTGGGAGTGTCAGCGGTGTAACTTGGGAGTGTCAAAGGTGTACTGGGAGTATTGGAGCTGTACCTGGGAGTGTCGGAGGTGTACCTGGGAGTGTCAAAGCTGTACCCGGGAGTGTCAGGGGAGTACCTGGAAGTGTCAGCGGGTACCTGGGAGTGTCAGAGGTGTACTGGGAGTATTGGAGCTGTACCTGGGAGTGTCAAAGGTGAACCTGGAGGTGTCAGAGGTGTACCTGGGAGTATCAGAGGTGTACCTGGGAGTATCAGAGGTGTACCAGGGAGTGTCAGAGGTGTACCCAGAGTGTCAGTGGTACATGGGAGTGTCAGAGAGTACCTGGGAGTGTCTGAGGAGTACCTGGGAGTGTCTGAGGTGTACCGGAGGTCAATGGTGTACCTGGGAGATCAGAGGTGTACCAGGGAGTGCTGGGGTGACTACCCGGAGTGTCTGAGGTGTACCTGGGAGGTCAGAGGTGTACCTGGGAGTGTCTGAGGTGTACCTGGGAGTGTCTGAGGTACCTGGGAGTGTCTGAGGTGTACCTGGGAGGTCTGGAGGTGTACCTGAGAGTGCCATGGAGCACCTGGGAATGTCAAAAGTGTACCTGGGAGTATCGGAGGTGTAAATGGGAATGTCACAGGTGTACCTGGGAGTGTCAGAAGTGTACCTGGCAATGTCAGGGGTGTACCTGGGAGTGTCAGGGTGTACGGAATGTCAGGGTGTACCTGGGAGTGTCTGAGGTGTACCTGGGAGGTCAGAGGAGTACCTGGGAATGTCAGAGGTACCTGGGAGTGTCAGAAGTACCTGGGACTATCGGAGGTACCTGGGGTGTATCGGAGGTGTACCTGGGAGTGTCAGAGGTGTACCTGGGAGTGGCAGAGGTGTACCTGGGAGTGTCAGAGATGTACCTGGGAGTGTCAGAGATGTACCTGGGAGTGTCTAAGGAGTACCAGGGAGTGTCTGAGGTGTACCTGGGAGTGTTAATGGTGTACCTGGGAGTATCAGAGGTGTACATGGGAATGTCACAGGTGTACCTGGGAGGTCAGAAGTGTACCTGGCAATGTCAGGGTGTACCTGGGAGTGTCAGGGTGTACTTGGGAATGTCAGGGGTACCTGAGAGTGGCAGAGGTACCTGGAGTGTCAGAGGTGTACCTGGGAGTGTCTGAGGTGTACCTGGGAGGTAAGAAGTACCTGGGAGTGAAGAAGGTACCTGGGAGGTCGGAGGTGTACCTGGGAGGTCGGAGATTACCTGGGAGTGTCAGAGGTGTACTGGGAGTGTCAGAGGTTGTACCTGGGAGTCAGAGGATACCTGAGAATGTCAGAGGTGTACCTGAGAGTGTCGGAGGTGTACCTGGGAGTATCAGAGGTGTACCAGGGAGTGCAGTGAGTACCTGGGAGTGTCAGAGGTGTACCTGGGAGTGCTCAGAGGTGTACCTGGGAGGTCAGAGGTGTACTGGGAGGTCAGGGGTGTACCTGGGAGTGTCAGGGGTGTAACTGGGAGTGTCAGGTGTAACTGGGAGAAGTGGGGGTGTAACTGGAGGTCAGTACCTGGGAGTGTCAGAGGTGTTCCTGGGAGGTCTGAGGTACCAGGAGGTATGAGGTGTACCTGAAGTGTCAGAAAATACCTGGAGTGTCAGAGGTGTACCTGGGAGTGTCAGAGGTGTACCTGGGAGTGACAGCAGTGTACCTGGGAGTGTCAGGTGGTACTTGGGAGAGTCAGGTGTACCAGGAATGTCAGAGGAGTACCTGAGAGTGTCAGAGGTGCACCTGGGAGGTCTGAAGTGCACCTGGGAGTGTCTGAGGTGTACCTGGAGTGTCTGAGGTGTACCTGGGAGTGTCTGATGTGTACCTGGGAGTGTCAGAGGTGTACCTGGGAGTGTCAGAGGTACCTGGGAGGTCAGAGGTGTACCTTGGAGTGTCAGAGGTGTACCTGGGAGGTCAGAGGTACCTGGGAGGTCAGAGGCGTACCTGGGAGTGCGCAGAGGTGTACCTGGGAGGTCAGAGGTTTACCTGGGAGTGCTCAGAGGTGTACCTGGAAGTGTCAGAGGTGTACCTGAAGTGTCAGAGGTGTACCTGGGAGCGTCAGAGATGTACCTGGGAGTGTCTGAGGTGTACCTGGGAGTGTCTGAGGTGTACCTGGGAGTGTCTGACGTGTACCTGGGAGTGTCTGAGATGTACCTGAGAGTGTCAGTGGAGTACCTGGGAATGTCAAAAGTGTACCTGGGAGTATCGGAGGTGTACCTGGGAATGTCAGGGGTGTACCTGGGAGTGTCAGGGGTGTACATGGGAATATCAGGTGTACCTGGGAGTGTCTGAGGGTGTACCTGGGAGGGTCAGAGAGTACCTGGGAATGTCAGAGGTATCTGGGAGTGTCTGAAATGTACCTGGGAGTGTCAGAGGTGTACCTGGGAGTGTCAGAGGTACCTGGGAGTGGCAGAGGTACTGGAGAGTGTCAGAGATGTACCTGGGAGTGTCTGAGGTACCTGGGAGTGTCGAGGTACCTGGGAGTGTCTGAGGTGTACCTGAGTAGTCTGAGGTGTACCAGGAGTGTCAGGTGAGTACCTGGGAGGCCAGAGAAATGCGAGACTAACAGAGCACCTGGGAGGACAGAGGTGTACCTGGGAGGTGTGACAGGTGTACCTGGGAATGTCTGAGGTACCTGGGAGTGTTAGAGGTGTATTTGGGAGTCTGGAGAGGTGTACCTGGGAGGCCTGAGGTACCTGGGAGGCTCGGAGATGTACCTGGGAGAAGGAGAGGCACTGGGATTGTCAGTGTACCCGGGAGTGTCAGGGGTGTAACTGGTAGGGTCGGAGGTGTAAGTGGGAGGCTGGGTGGCGTACCTGGGAGTGTCAGGAGGCCTGGGAGTGTCAGAGATGTACTGGGAGTGTCAGAGGAGTACCTGGGAGGTCAGAGGAGTACCTGGGAGTGGCAGCAGTGTACCTGGGAGTATTGAGGTTACCTGGGAGTGTCGGAGGTGTACCTGGGAGTTGGATGTGTACCTGGGTACCTGGGAGTGTTAGAGGTGTACCAGGGATTGTTAAAGGTGTACCTGGGAGGCGTAGAGGTGTACCTGGAGTGTCTGAGGTGTTGGGAGTGTAAGGAGGTGTACCTGGAAGCTTAGAGGAGTACCTGGGAGCGTCAGGAGCCTGGGAGTGTCAGAGGTGTACCTGATGGAAGTGGTGTACCTGAGAGGCTGGGAGGTGTACCTGGGAGTGTCACTGGTGTACCTGGGATTGTGAGGTGAACCTGAGGTGTCAAAGGTGTACCTGGGACATCAGAGGTGTACCTGGGAGTGTCAGGGGTACCTGGGAGTGTCAGGTGTAACTGGGAGTGTCGGAGGTGTAACTGGGAGTGTCAGATGTGTACCTGGGAGGTCAGATGTGTACCTGGGAGGCAAAGCTGTACCTGCGAGTGTCAGAGGAGCACGGGAGGTCAGGGGCGTACCTGGGAGTGTCAGGGGTGTACCTGGGAGGTCAGAGGTGTACCTGGAGTGTCTAAGGTACCTGGGAGTGTCTGAGGTACCGGAGGTAAGAGGTGTATCTGGAGTGCAGAGGTACCAGGAGTGCCGGGGGTGTACCAGGGAGGCTGGGTGGGAGACCTGGGAGTGTCAGAGGTGAACCTGGGAGGTCAGGTACCTGGGAGTGTCTGAGGTGTACCTGGGAGTGTCAGAGGTACCTGGGAGGGTAAGAGCAGGAGTGTCAGTGAGTACCTGGGAGGCCTGAGGTGTACCTGGAGGTCGGATGTGTACCTGGGAGGTCAGAGGTGTAGCAGGAGGTTAGGAGGTGTACCTGGGAGTGTAGAGAGGTGAACAGGAGTTCAGAGGAGTACCTGGGAGGTCAGAGGTGTACCGGACTATCGGAGGTGTACCTTGGAGTATCGGAGGTGTACCTGGTGTCAGAGGTACCTGGGAGTATCATAGGTGTATCTGGGAGTGTCAGGGTGTACCTGGGAGTGCAGGGGTGTAACTGGGAGTGTCAGGTGTAACTGGGAGGTCGGAGGTGTACCTGGGAGTGTCAGAGGCATACCTGGGAGCATCAGAGGTGTACCTGGGATTGTCAGAGGTGTACCTGGGTGTGTCAGAGGTGTTCTGAGAGTGTCAGAGTATACCTGGGATTGTCAGGGAGGTACCAGGGAGTGTCAGATGTGTACCTGGGAGTGTCAGGAGAGTACATCTGGGAGTGTCTGGGTGTACCTGGAGTGTCAGAGGTGTACCTGGGAGTGTCAGGGGTGTACCTGGGAGTGTCAGGGGTGTACCTGGGAGTGTCTGAGGTGCACCTGGGAGGTGTCAGAGGAGTACCTGGGAATGTCAGAGGTGTATCTGGGAGTGGCAGAGGTACCTGGGAGGCCAGAGATGTACCTGGGAGTGTCTGAGGTGTACCTGGGAGTGTCTGAGGTTTACCTGGGAGTGTCTGAGGTGTACCTGGGAGTGTCTGAGGTGCACGTGGGAGTGTCAAGAGGTGTACCTGGGAGTATCAGAGGTGTACCAGGGAGTGTCAGTGGACTACCTGGGAGTGTCTGAGGTACCTGGGAGGTCAGAGGTGTACCAGGAGTGTCTGAGGTGTACCTGGGAGTGTCAGTGGAGTACCTGGGAGTGTCAAAAGTGTACCTGGGAGACCGGAGGTGTCCTGGGAATATTGAGGTGTACCTGGGAGTGCCAGAGGTACCTGGGAGTGTCGGAGGTGTACCTGGAAGTGTCACAGGTGTACCTGGGAGCAGAGGTTTACCTGCCAATGTCAAAGGTGCATTGGATGTGTCAGGTGTACCTAGGAATGTCAGAGGTGCCTGGGAGTGTCGGAGGTGTACCTGGGAGTGTCAGAGGTGTACCAGGGAATGTCAGTGGAGTACCTGGGAGTGTCAGGAGGAGTTCCTGGGAGGTGTGAAGTGTACCTGGGAGTGCTGAGAGGTACCTGGGAGTGCTAGAGGTGTACCTGGGAGTGTCAACGTGTACTGGGAGTGTCTGAGGTACCTGGAGGTCGGATGTGTACCTGGGAGTGTCAGGGTGTAGCAGGAGTG
>NW_024734596.1:0-25363 GCF_018991925.1 Homarus americanus | reverse complement strand
TCCCTTTTGTGATTCACTTATTTCAACTGTTCTTACTTTTTCAAGTACATTTAGTTGAGTAGGTTTTTGGTGAGGATAATTATTGCCGTGTTCCCTATTTGTTCCTTTATTTGTTAATAACTGGGGTAGGATTCACTCCCCAAGTATAAAGGGTAGGTCCATATATGACGTCAGCTATTGTGCACAAGTGAGTTGTTTATAGATAGACGAACTGACGGACAGCATCAGGACTACCCCACAATCACCCCGAACCTTTTCCGGCCTGAGGAGTTAAAGGTATTTCACTAAGGTGGAAGCTACTTATCCGATGACCAGGGCGTTCTTGGCCTCATGACACTCCTCCACAAACGTCTCAGAGAGGAGAGCTTAATGGTGGTCGTGGCCAGAGGGAGCCAGAGCCATGGTGCCCCCCTCAGTGCTAAAACATAAACCCTCGTTTTTGTCTGCAGATGAAAGGTGAAGTGACATTAGATAGAAACCATAAAACCATAAGCCCCGGAAAATTAATATTAAAGTGAAAATGAAGCAGTTGAAAGTTAAGGGGAGTAAACAGCTTGATGAAGGATCAGAATATCTGGGAAGTATAAGCAAATAGTTAACGAAAGGAGTAAGAGTTTACAAAGTGTTTTAATAGTATGCATCACTCCGCTGCATCAGACGACTAGACAAACAAACTGTAGCAGCAGCGAAAACAGAAGTAAGTCACGCTTGCCTAAGCCTCTCTCTCCCTCACTACATTTACTCACACTCCTTATCATTACACAGTAATTACCCTAATTTGAGATCATTTACATTCCTAATTGCCAGAATTTAGGGATTATTAGAACTGTAAGGACAATTAGGCAAATATTCATCTTCTCGTACAATTACAGTATAATTTCTATCATAATATTTACAAATGATCTTGGTTGTTACACTGCTCTGTGGTCTACAGTAAGACTTGTTATTCATTTATCCAGTGTGTTGCTCTCCAGGCAAACTCTTTTTAAATAAATTGAGAGAAAATATAAAAATCACGACTGTTGTACGAAAACTGATATTATTAGATGTTAATAAGGGTGACAAATAATAGGGTGCAATGAGGAGAGCTGGCCAAGGACACGGCTATTTTTTCCTGCAGACAGTCAATCAGAAGTGTTCATAGAGCTCATCAACACAAACAGGAATTATCTTACACAAAACAAAGTTGACGCAAACTACATTTATGGTCATATTCCTTTATGCCAACAGCTGCGATTTTTTTTATGTATTGTATTACGATGTTCCGTTTATCACCAGAAGTACTTGAAGATATAACACACACACACACATTCTTGACCACCGAAGGGACAAGACGTACCTGGCGCTCCTCTGGGAGCAGCCAGGTCACCTGTTATGTTGTCCCATACCAACTCCCTTCCCTGAATCCCTCCTTCCCACCGGAATATCAACAAGTTTTCGCCAGAAGTTACTATTTCATTTAGGAAAGGAATGGAACCAGTGTTGAATTGTGGTGAACAGTGCTCGAGTCAGCGATAGGGAGGCCTGGGACCACCCCTCACTCACTTGAGTGAGGGGTGGTCCTGTGACATCAGATCACGTGGTGTCCCCATGATGCTACGACACCACGTAGTGAATGAGTTGCTACAGCACCATGTGAGGTTCCTCATAACACCATCTGTGAGGGAATTACTACACCACGTTATGCCCCTCATAACACCATCTGTGAGGGAAGTACCACACCACATCAGGCCCCTCATAACACAACCTGTGAGGGAACTACTACACCACGTTATGCCCCTCATAATACCATCTGTGAGGGAATTACTACACCACGTCAAGCCCCTCATAACACAACCTGTGAGGGAACTATTATACCACGTGATGCCCCTCATAACACCATCTGTGAAAGAATTACTACACCACGAGTCTGCTGTTCAACACCTCCGCGCACATTATCTACGTGACCTCCATTGTAAACATTAATCTGTATGTTCACTGTATGTTCCTTTACCTTTCTCTAATGAAGGCTTTTATTAAACCACCAATGTATGTAATAAGTCATTTATGCCCACTGTATATTTTCAGCGTTCAGGCTGCGGAACTTTTCCAATAAACCGTTAATTATTACTATTATTATTATTATTATTATTATTATTATTATTATTATTATTATTATTATTATTAACACACACACACACTATAAGAGTTGTATTTCATGTTCTCGTAATCTGAAGACCGTGTGTTCATTCGCCTTGCGGTGGTAATGGAGACAGAGTACCCAGACATGCCTCTCATTATCGTAATAGAATTCAAGAGATGGATGATTGATGCATGTGAAGGCATTCCTCTCCCTTCCCACCATCCTGGCGGTGGTGGTGGTGGAGGTGGCGGGGAGAGCGTAGGATATGAGCGTGAACATTACAGCTGCCTAAGAGGCTACTTTATCCTCTAAAGTTTAGAGGATAAAGTAGCCCTTCTTGGTATTTATTCAGGCTAACGCTAGACGATTTAATTCAGCTGAGATAAACCCCTGCCCTGCCCTGCCCTTGGTATTTTGAGTGAATGTATGTGAATAATTGTGAATGAATGCTTATGTTTCTTTATATGTATATTTATTTATTTTCATGAACCAGAATCGTCTTATCACACACCCATACAGAATGGTATTGTACATTGAAGAGCGTAGAGCAGTACCAGTGGCGAACACCAGTTAGGTGTGTGTTTTTGCTGCTGGCTGGTGTAGTCTTGTTGTGGAGTATCATGATTCAAGACGATAGTTAGAACCTTGTAAGGGATAACTGATATACTGATCAGTGACCACACTGCAAAAGTGGTTTAAATATAACGATGAGTCCCGGATGAACTGCAATCCTCAGTTGTTTATTAATTCAAGTGTGGTCGCTGTCCAACAACAGCTGAGGGTTAGATTTGCCGCACACAAGGGTTGCTTTTCAGAACAGACTAACTAATGTGAAAACCACCATTTTTAACAATCAGAGACCAAAGCCAGGCATGCGATCATCCCATAAATAAGGCAGATTTTACCATCCTTAAACTTGCCCTGACGACATGACACAGGTCACAGCGGAGTCGCTCCTCACAAAGTCCAGCCTGACCCGGGCACCCACGACTCCTCTACTGCTTTACGGTTTCTAACCAGTATGTGATGTTCTTGCTGGCATGTGACATACTTGTTTGTATTTTTGTATTCAACTTTAGTTTTATTGGTATTAGATTTTATATATATTTCTGGCCTGCTGGCCATTATGCACGTCCTGTAAACGGCAGAAGTAACAGAGCAAAATTGTACGCGATAAATATTAAACAACATTGGCAAAATGTTGTCCTGGCGCTAATTGGCTGACACGTCTAAACGCAGTTTACGCTGATTGGGTGACATTTGGTGTAAGACTTTACGCTCATTGGCTGACTTGTGTCAGTGGAGCCATTCTGATTGGGTGACACCTGTGAGAGGGATCTTTGTGATGGACCAAGTCTTGGCAAGAACTAACAGGGTTATACTAAACACACCAATCCCATTCGTAACATATATATTTCCAAGAGAGACTGTGGATATAATATAATGCTCTGAAGTATTTCTTCACGCCTTCAACTTTCTTGTTCTTTTAGTCAGAGTTACTAGTATGCGTGATGATCAAGTTCTTTACATTATATGAATTTGACTCTCCGAGTTTAACCCCCAGAGAGACCTCCTACACATACTTGCTGACGTCTTTACATAAACGATATACAATCCTAAAGTTTAATGCAAGATCTCCTAGACCAAAGAAGTTTATAGGTTATCTTTCAGTAACATTGGGAAAAACCTTATTTTTATCTTTACATGAATGACACGTACTGTATTTTCTTGTCCGACCTTTTTTTTTTTAGAAAATAAACAAAAACTAATTACACGAAGGAAATATATTAGTGGCAAAACTTTACCTTCCGAGGTATGAAAGGTATTACTCTTTTGACATAATCTTTTGATGGCGGCGGCATGAAAGGCGTATTGTTTACCGGGCTGCCTGGGGGAGGCTATCAGCTGGCCCAGCGGAGGCAAGAGTCCGCTGCGATATGTTTTATGTCCAACCTTCAGTAAGTTTGATGTAGCCCTCGGGTTCCATCCCTCACTCACTTGGCCTCTTCATGGACCACTTTATCTCATGAACCTCAACAAGACTATAAAAAGGAACCTTATTATGGTAACCTGTTAATTAATTTATCGTAAGCAGTATGAGTGACAGGGTAAGGTAAGGACGCGAGTTTTTGTTTTGTTTTAGTATTATAGAACATCTAACGTTAGTGATTGTGTTAGGGCAGATGGGTAGACGAACGGGTAGGACCGACAGATATGTACACCTTTAGTGCCAATAAGAGAAGAAATTACGTTGAAAACTGGAGGACAATTTGATCTGGCATTTTTGTTAATGCGGACAGACAGACAGACAAATAGACACAAGCATAGCCTACCAATTGATATATCTTTCCCCTCGGCCGTAGGAATAAAATTGAAGGCATGTGACCAAATCTCCCCGTTCAGAGGTGATATGGACCCCAGTCTTAACAGGCCCCAATCAACCCCCGCCCAACATGTAGGATTAAAGCCCAAATAGGATTCGGGGTTTCTATATGAATGTTAGGTTAGGTTCGGTTAAACTGAGGCTCGGTAAGAGTAGAGTCCATTTGTCCGTCACTAAATTTTGTTACTATTTGAATCGTCGTCTCTGAAAAGTTCAACTCTCTTTCACGTCACCCGTTTGTGATAAAATTTTAACCTTCGAACTTCTGAGAATCTTACCACGGCTTGAAATGTCGGGCGGTGAGGGCTAGAAATACGAGGTCGGGGCTTAAAAGTGTGTTGTTGGACAAAATCCCCCAGGACCTGACCCGGTTAACAGGGGATTACGTCTTAAAGAAACTTTAGTTAGAGAGATTTTCGCCGACTATATGATATCAGTGGTGATATTTTACCCAATGGTAAAGAGAGACTTTGGTGAGACTTTGGTCCTGAGAGACTTCTGTCCAGTGAGATTTTGCCATGAGGATTTATTTCATCAAATGAAAATTATGTCTGGTAAGATTTTCTCAATATGAAGGAGTCTAGCCAAAGGTTAGAACCATTTTTGGCTCTAGGATGAGTATGTGTGTGGTCTGTGTAAACCCTTCAGGAAGACTGTGAATGAGGAGGAAATAAGACTCATAATATTATATACACTTAATAATTTTCTCTCGTATCTCCATCATATTACTTTTGTTGTCATCCTGAGCTCCTCTGTCTCTTAACACGTCCGCACGCATCATATCTCTGGTACACTTGAGAGTTATGACACCGGCATATAATAGTTAGTTGAGATAGGAATTGATGCGTTGGCTCAAATGAACTTATCTTAAGAAATAACTTCCAGAGAGAGAGAGAGAGAGAGAGTTAAAAGTCTCAGCTTACGGTAACAAACCAGTATATACAACGTACATTTATTGACAGCAAATTCTTCATTATCACACGTCACGGAATATAAACTCTCGCTAACTATCAGTAAACATAAATCAAGACTTAATTTACCACTTGATTAGATAGGAAATTGATGGTCTGGGCTCACATAATAATGATCAGTTTCACAATATATTGTAATGAACCACCAACAGCATCTAAAGTAATTAAGTCCAGATCATCGCTTTTATTTACTATTGCGTTAGAGCATCAGTGTTGCATTTTGGTGTTCGTGATAATATTTAATTCATTAACTATCACTTCCAATGACAAATAACAAATAACCAATGACAAAGAATAAATAACCTCTAAAATATAACTCCTTCATTTACTGTGTACTGTGGGAAGAAAAACACGTTGAACTATATAGCGAGAAAGTCGAGTTCCATCTATCATCTTGTCCGGACCAGTTTCTCAGGAAGGGTCGTGTAAGTGGAGACAACACAACGAAAACATTCTTCATTCCCGGTCAAGTGTTGATATATATAGCCCCCACACAGACCAGTTTCCTGCTCTCTCTTGTTTTGTCCACCACATGACCGATGACCTGATTGTTGCTATGAGTGCAGTTGAGATTTTACTCCCCGAGCTGCAGTAAAGGTATATGTGTCTTAAGGTCCCCCTCCTAAGAACATACAACCTATTCTAACCTAATCCAACCTAATCTAACCAAACAATTATCTTGGTACTCATTCCCGTACTATAGCTTCAGGTTAGCTTATCCCATCGCTTTTCATAACCAACTTCATTATCACATCAGAGTATCACATCACATACATATAGCGACACAGCTTAATGCACCTTCTAACTCCTGTCACCAGTCTGAGTCACATTTCAGCAATACTGCAGTTTCTGTGCTGCCATTACGTGTAAGAGGAAAGATCATTGTGGGCTGAAAAGCCTGTTGAAGATGATTAAGTACCTGTAATTGGCTAATATTGTCTGCTGTTGTTGATATTTCTAGACCTTGAGTCTTAATAGTGATCATCCAGGGGGACTTTATGTTTGGTATTATGTAGGTTTAACTTTTCCCATACACAAGAGAATATTTAATACATAGCTATAATGAACATTCTCAGATACAGTCCACGAAAAAAAATTACACACACACACACACACACACACACACACACACACACACACACGGAGGCACGCATTTTTTATTGACCATAACAGGATCAAAGGATGCTGGACCTGATAACCTTTGCTAGCATGTTATCCAGGCTTGTAAAATGCTGTACCAGCTTTAATCTGCTGAATACGAAAAATTGGCCACTGTGCAACGTCACTGATAAAAAGCTTTCTGACAATCCAAGAATAAACGATGGGCTTTCTCTGACGCAGACAAAAATATGAGATAGGTGACAATTCCCTGTAGTTTTTGAGCAAACAGCTAGGATCTCCCATCAGTGCAAAATTGACCTTGTAAACCTTATATAATTCGATTCCAAATTTCCACTCCCGTTATTTGAGAATGACTACAGCAATATCTCATATACTGTGGTTAAAATTTGGCGAGGAACAACGAGACGAAGATGAAGAACTCTGTAGATGGTAACTGCTATCAAGGCTCTTTTAACAAACTTTTCAATGTCTGAGGTTTACGGGAAAGTATACCAACGAGTAGCCATGACTAGTTACAAGAGCTAAGGTGAGAAGGCAAAGAAAAACCGAGACGTCTCGGTAACAACGGTGGTAAGGGTAAATTATGGTGGCGTGTGTAGAGGAGAGTAAGTTGTAAGGGGAGAAACTGAGGGACGTTGGCGTTATAAGTTATTACTGTGCTTCAACAGTGATGGTCTCTAAAGGCGTACTATAAAGTTAGATCGTACACAAGACATTAACTGCTAAAGCTTACCAGAGTTTCATATCGCTGGTGTGTGTATGTGGGGGAGGGGGTGCCCAAGTGTTTCGTGTTCAGACACGAATTCTGGTCTTAGGATAAAGTGCCGGACGATTGGACAAAGAGAACTAGTGTGATAATTATAAGACATGGAATGAGGTGTAAGTTAGACGGATAAAAGAATATAAGAAGAAAAAACTGTGTTAGTCGAAAGGTGAGAGAATGATTCTGGTGGATAAACAGGAGAATAATGATGGTTGTGTGGAAGGGACATTTACACGGATATACCTGGCAGCACGGTATAAAAACAGGGCATTTTGAACGAAGTTTTTACGTCCTTGGAGAAGCGTGCAGTTGACAGGAATGGACGATGGGATTTCGAGGTATCTTAGAGGAAGAGAACGTGGGTGATGAAGGTGTCGGAAGGGGTTCAAGCATTTCACAAACAGGACGGGATATTTGTAAGTACGTGAAACATCATGATGAAGAAGAAATAACTCGCTATTATATTACAATCTATTTACAGTCTTTATGGATGTCTTTCAATAAGCACTGAAGGCTATTTTAAGGGATTACACCAGATAATGCATCACAAGGTTTAAAATTATTTCAAGATATTTTAGTACACACACACACACACACACACACAGATAAGCAGATGGTCAAGCAAACATCGGTTTTACGCAAACACTTACATGAAAACGTACTTCAGACATTCAAACACCAAGAAACGTAGTCACATACAAAAGCTTGTGAAGGTGTTTGCTGATAATATTATCGTCATACGGGTGGCGGGGTTTCTATTGCCTTAGTAAACCAGGCCTCAGCCATGCATACTTCGTCACAAGAAACATATGATTATAGAGTGCAGCGTTTAGTCAGAAAAAAAATTATCTCCTTTTACATTTCGCATATAAATTAAGTTTTTGTCCTAGCACCGGAAAGCTGGAGGGACCCAATATTAAAAAAATACACAGGAATATAATGCTGAGCCTGGTTCTTGTTTGTTTGTTTGTTTGTTTGTTTGTGTGTGTGTGTGTGTGTGTGTTTGTGTTAACCATCATTCACTAGGTCTTAGTTTCTGACAACAAACAACTTATAAAATCAAGAATAAGCTATAACTCTTTAAAGGATGCCTTGGATAACTGCTATGTAAGAAATATTATTCCTTGCATGATAGACTAAGAAGGTTTTGGTTATCTCCCAAAAACACGAACGGCATAACACATTATGATGTTTTTACAAAGATAATAAATATTCTGTACACCCAACATGCTAGAGAAGACTCACAAGTTAACTCTTTAATCTTGCCCACTATCTTAGCCAGCAAACAACAGAATTGGATAACTTCTTTACGGCCGGTATTTAGTGTGTGCATAAATTAGCATAATATTGTACTTAATGCACGGCGCTTATAGCCGGAGACGGGAGTGTGTGTATAGTAACACTGCTTCGTATTTATAACTTCTTAATGGCGTTCCTTCGAAATTATAATATTATGGATTTTTATTATTTATTTTTCTTTTATCTCTGCTTAGGTCACATAATGTCTTTAATGTAACTATTCTTAGGGTGTTTCTTGACAACCAATTAGTTTTGAACCATTTAACGTTGTTTCAGGTTATGGTAACTAATTTACGTCAAAAAAGATACCGTCAATATCAACCTCACATAAAACTGACGGATGTAAGGTCGCTGAAATATCAATAATATAGGTATTTTTTGTGAGTTTCATTGTCATATTCACTTTTGACGTGTGTGTTAGAAGGAAATGATGAGGTACACGAGGAGGTGAAGTGGGCGAGGGACTAGTTCACGCAGAGGCCTGATGATCCACTCGTGCTGGCAAAAGAAAACCCCAATCCTTCCAGTTAATTCTGACACGTGATGTACTGTGGGTGTTGGTGGTCTCGGGGGTACACACACACTCATAATTAATTCATCGTTCGATATCTCTTGTCTGCTTTAACTGTGAGGTCGACCGCTGCTCTGTCTCTCCTAC
The DNA here is from genome assembly GCF_018991925.1 of Homarus americanus. Classification (NCBI taxonomy): domain Eukaryota; kingdom Metazoa; phylum Arthropoda; class Malacostraca; order Decapoda; family Nephropidae; genus Homarus; species Homarus americanus. Next base: position 16,045 of record NW_024734596.1, on the reverse strand, counting down.
TGATAGCTACCAAGGCCGACTATTGCTTGGTGTCCTGGCGGGCAGGTCCTCTGGCGTCCAGAGAGATAAAAGGTTGAAAACTAATGATGCAGTATGATATACAGATAGTGAAAAGAGAGAGAGAGAGAGAGAGAGAGAGAGAGAGAGAGAGAGAGAGACACCTACTGTAAGGTAAGTACTGTACATGAGATAAGGTTAGTCACAGCCAGAGTAAATTGAAATGTCTTGTTATTCCGTAAAGTGATCAGTTCCTTACACTGGCTGTAACATATGTATACATTCTCTAGTCTCTGTTAAGTACAACTGTAACTCGGTTGTATTTTTATCATTAAGTAACACCAAGAGTGTGTTTGTCGCGGTGTGTGGGAAAATGTGTTAGCTGGATAGTCTGTGAGAAGAAACTACTTCGCTTCCCCCATCCTCAAAATATAGATGACGTCAATGTTTGAGCTTTATGTTGACACTGGCGATGGGAAGTGAGGAGGTGTGTGTGTGTGTGTGTGTGTGCAGTCCTCCAGTGACGAAGTAGAAATTTTTTGATTTTGTATGGTGAAGGATATACGAAGTTATTGATCGCAGGGAGCGTAACAACCGTGTTTAACACACACACACACACACACACACATACTGTATATATACATATATATATATATATATATATATATATATATATATATATATATATATATATATATATATATATATATATATATATATATATATATATATATATATAATACGCATGAGTAAACAGTATATTAGAAAATCACCGTCCTAGTTGTTGGCGCGTTTGCCGGTGTTAGCAAAATATTAGCCCAACTCAGACCGCCCAATTTTGAAACAAGCCAAAAACTCAGTCTTTTGTAAAATGATCTTAAATGTTTGGCTCTTTTCCTAATAGGCTTGCATGTTGGTAATTTTGCAAAATAACTTGCAAACAGGCCAAAACCCTGTCGATTTGCATAATAACCTTAAATGTTCGATCATTTTGCAAACAAGCAAGTTTGCAAATTGTGCAAGTTCATAATATGTCATGAAGGAATGTTCGGTGACGTATGAGAACATAAGAATGGAGGAAACTGCAGCGGGCCTATTGGTCCATACTGGGCAGTACCGTTTACACCCAACCCCTAATGCTCATATCCATCCAACCTAGGTTTGAAGCTATCCAGCTTATTCGAGTTAGTGATGATGTCTGGTAACTTGTTCCACTCATCCACAACTCTATTTCCAAACCAGTGCTTACCTATCTCGCACCTAAATCTAAATTTGTCTAATTTAAAACCATTGCTACGAGTTTGCTCCTGGTTGGATAGTTTGAGTACCTTTGCTATATCACCTTTGTTTAGCCCTGACTTCCATTTATACACCTCGATCATATCGCCCCTCACTCTACGTCTCTCGAGGGAGTATTAAGATGCCCGAACCACCTGAAGTCTGTGGTCAATAGTAATACCAAGGTACACAACCTTGGGACCTTTGTAATATGTGTAAGATTATAGGTTTCTAACTGCTTCCGTTTTAGGGTTATGGCTGGAACAGACAGACAGACGGACAGACAGACACATCATTATCACTAAAATGTTGTGTTAATGCAAGTAGCCTGTGATAATTGTTTAATAAATAAAATTCTTACAAGAACCGTTGATTATGTGGTGCTCGTGTAGACAAGAAATTACCAGATCTTAGTTATAGTTTCTCTAAAACTGATTGAGGTAAATCCCAGTGTAATTTAAGGCTATTTGTTGATGTTATTTTTGTGTTTTCGCCAAGGTCAAACAATTAGGTGCAGTCTTAAACCTTCAGTCACTGACTTACTCTCCAACACGGGAAGTATAACTTACGTTGCCTATCCTTAAACTAGTCTTGAGTACCTGGCACTATCATGCAATATATTTTCAATTTCCACGTTTTATTTTCAGTTTCAATAACCGTACCCACTTTGTCATGTGAGAGAACCTGTAATTCAGAGAAAACGTGCGGGAAAACTCCCAACCACCACACAATAAACTAGAGCATTATTACAACCTCTGTGGTAAATTTCGACTCGAAGTCCATTAGTAAAGTGGTGACCTCCTAAGTTTCCACATTGGCCAGGTGTAGTGTGATGTTTCCACTACCCGGACGATATTACACGACTGTTTTGAAAGGAGACGATATGAAGAGTGTATTATCAAACCACGTGTAATCTGTCCGTCCTATTTTAAGGATAAACTCTTCTTTAACTCTTGTTGGAATTCAGTTAATCCTGTAAAGTTTCCCCATGAATATATATTTTCACGAGACGAAGTTCATAACAACGGGATGAACTCCATGTAATAAAAATTAAGGTCACAGGTAAAGGTCAAGAGTTCGATTTAGCCATAGAGATTGTTTATATTCGTAGTTATCTGATTTAACGTGTAATTTCCACTCACTTAGTTATCATTACAGGTAATTATTACGTATAATTTCCACTCCTTAGATATGATTACAGAACTTATAACTTTGACTCAGGTTAGTTTATCATGATTACAGAACTTATAACTTTGACTCAGGTTAGTTTATCATGATTACAGAACTTATAACTTTGACTCAGGTTAGTTTATCATGATTACAGAACTTATAACTTTGACTCAGGTTAGTTTATCATGATTACAGAACTTATAACTTTGACTCAGGTTAGTTTATCATGATTACAGAACTTATAACTTTGACTCAGGTTAGTTTATCATGATTACAGAACTTATAACTTTGACTCAGGTTAGTTTATCATGATTACAGAACTTATAACTTTGACTCAGGTTAGTTTATCATGATTACAGAACTTATAACTTTGACTCAGGTTAGTTTATCATGATTACAGAACTTATAACTTTGACTCAGGTTAGTTTATCATGATTACAGAACTTATAACTTTTGACTCAGGTTGGTTATCATGATTACAGAACTTATAACTTTGACTCAGTTAGTTTATCATGATTACAGAACTTATAATTTGACTCAGGTTAGTTATCATGATTACAGAACTTATAACTTTGACTCAGGTTAGTTTATCATGATTACAGAACTTATAACTTTGACTCAGGTTAGTTTATCATGATTACAGAACTTATAACTTTGACTCAGGTTAGTTTTATCATGATTACAGAACTTATAACTTTGACTCAGGTTAGTTTATCATGATTACAGAACTTATAACTTTGACTCAGGTTAGTTTATCATGATTACAGAACTTATAACTTTGACTCAGGTTAGTTTATCATGATTACAGAACTTATAACTTTGACTCAGGTTAGTTTATCATGATTACAGAACTTATAACTTTGACTCAGGTTAGTTTATCATGATTACAGAACTTATAACTTTGACTCAGGTTAGTTTATCATGATTACAGAACTTATAACTTTGACTCAGGTTAGTTTATCATGATTACAGAACTTATAACTTTGACTCTAGTTTATTTGACTCAGGTTAGTTTATCATGATTACAGAACTTATAACTTTGACTCAGGTTAGTTTATCATGATACAGAACTTATAACTTTGACTCAGGTTAGTTTATCATGATTACAGAACTTATAACTTTGACTCAGGTTAGTTTATCATGATTACAGAACTTATAACTTTGACTCAGGTTAGTTTATCTGATTACAGAACTTATAATTGACTCAGGTTAGTTTATCTTATAACTTTGACTCAGGTTATTTTATCATGATTACAGAACTTATAACTTTGACTCAGGTTAGTTTATCATGATTACAGAACTTATAACTTTGACTCAGGTTAGTTTATCATGATTACAGAACTTATAACTTTATAACTTTGACTCAGGTTAGTTTATCATGATTACAGAACTTATAACTTTGACTCAGGTTAGTTTATCATGATTACAGAACTTATAACTTTGACTCAGGTTAGTTTATCATGATTACAGAACTTATAACTTTGACTCAGGTTAGTTTATCATGATTACAGAACTTATAACTTTGACTCAGGTTAGTTTATCATGATTACAGAACTTATAACTTTGACTCAGGTTAGTTTATCATGATTACAGAACTTATAACTTTGACTCAGGTTAGTTTATCATGATTACAGAACTTATAACTTTGACTCAGGTTAGTTTATCATGATTACAGAACTTATAACTTTGACTCAGGTTAGTTTATCATGATTACAGAACTTATAACTTTGACTCAGGTTAGTTTATCATGATTACAGAACTTATAACTTTGACTCAGGTTAGTTTATCATGATTACAGAACTTATAACTTTGACTCAGGTTAGTTTATCATGATTACAGAACTTATAACTTTGACTCAGGTTAGTTTATCATGATTACAGAACTTATAACTTTGACTCAGGTTAGTTTATCATGATTACAGAACTTATAACTTTGACTCAGGTTAGTTTATCATGATTACAGAACTTATAACTTTGACTCAGGTTAGTTTATCATGATTACAGAACTTATAACTTTGACTCAGGTTAGTTTATCATGATTACAGAACTTATAACTTTGACTCAGGTTAGTTTATCTCAGGTTACTTTGACTCAGGTTAGTTTCATGATTACAGAACTTATAACTTTGACTCAGGTTAGTTTATCATGATTACAGAACTTATAACTTTGACTCAGGTTAGTTTATCATGATTACAGAACTTATAACTTTGACTCAGGTTAGTTTATCATGATTACAGAACTTATAACTTTGACTCAGGTTAGTTTATCATGATTACAGAACTTATAACTTTGACTCAGGTTAGTTTATCATGATTACAGAACTTATAACTTTGACTCAGGTTAGTTTATCATGATTACAGAACTTATAACTTTGACTCAGGTTAGTTTATCATGATTACAGAACTTATAACTTTGACTCAGGTTAGTTTATCATGATTACAGAACTTATAACTTTGACTCAGGTTAGTTTATCATGATTACAGAACTTATAACTTTGACTCAGGTTAGTTTATCATGATTACAGAACTTATAACTTTGACTCAGGTTAGTTTATCATGATTACAGAACTTATAACTTTGACTCAGGTTAGTTTATCATGATTACAGAACTTATAACTTTGACTCAGGTTAGTTTATCATGATTACAGAACTTATAACTTTGACTCAGGTTAGTTTATCATGATTACAGAACTTATAACTTTGACTCAGGTTAGTTTATCATGATTACAGAACTTATAACTTTGACTCAGGTTAGTTTATCATGATTACAGAACTTATAACTTTGACTCAGGTTAGTTTATCATGATTACAGAACTTATAACTTTGACTCAGGTTAGTTTATCATGATTACAGAACTTATAACTTTGACTCAGGTTAGTTTATCATGATTACAGAACTTATAACTTTGACTCAGGTTAGTTTATCATGATTACAGAACTTATAACTTTGACTCAGGTTAGTTTATCATGATTACAGAACTTATAACTTTGACTCAGGTTAGTTTATCATGATTACAGAACTTATAACTTTGACTCAGGTTAGTTTATCATGATTACAGAACTTATAACTTTGACTCAGGTTAGTTTATCATGATTACAGAACTTATAACTTTGACTCAGGTTAGTTTATCATGATTACAGAACTTATAACTTTGACTCAGGTTAGTTTATCATGATTACAGAACTTATAACTTTGACTCAGGTTAGTTTATCATGATTACAGAACTTATAACTTTGACTCAGGTTGTTTATCATGATTACAGAACTTATAACTTTGACTCAGGTTAGTTTATCATGATTACAGAACTTATAACTTTGACTCAGGTTAGTTTATCATGATTACAGAACTTATAACTTTGACTCAGGTTAGTTTATCATGATTACAGAACTTATAACTTTGACTCAGGTTAGTTTATCATGATTACAGAACTTATAACTTTGACTCAGGTTAGTTTATCATGATTACAGAACTTATAACTTTGACTCAGGTTAGTTTATCATGATTACAGAACTTATAACTTTGACTCAGTTTATCATGATTACAGAACTTATAACTTTGACTCAGGTTAGTTTATCATGATTACAGAACTTATAACTTTGACTCAGGTTAGTTTATCATGATTACAGAACTATAACTTTGACTCAGGTTAGTTTATCATGATTACAGAACTTATAACTTTGACTCAGGTTGTTTATCATGATTACAGAACTTATAACTTTGACTCAGGTTAGTTTATCATGATTACAGAACTTATAACTTTGACTCAGGTTAGTTTATCATGATTACAGAACTTATAACTTTGACTCAGGTTAGTTTATCATGATTACAGAACTTATAACTTTGACCAGGTTAGTTTATCATGATTACAGAACTTATAACTTTGACTCAGGTTAGTTTATCATGATTACAGAACTTATAACTTTGACTCAGGTTAGTTTATCATGATTACAGAACTTATAACTTTGACTCAGGTTAGTTTATCATGATTACAGAACTTATAACTTTGACTCATGATTACAGAACATATAACTTTGACTCAGGTTAGTTTATCATGATTACAGAACTTATAACTTTGACTCAGGTTAGTTTATCATGATTACAGAACTTATAACTTTGACTCAGGTTAGTTTATCATGATTACAGAACTTATAACTTTGACTCAGGTTAGTTTATCATGATTACAGAACTTATAACTTTGACTCAGGTTAGTTTATCAGTTTATCATGATTACAGAACTTATAACTTTGACTCAGGTTAGTTTATCATGATTACAGAACTTATAACTTTGACTCAGGTTAGTTTATCATGATTACAGAACTTATAACTTTTGACTCAGGTTAGTTTATCATGATTACAGAACTTATAACTTTGACTCAGGTTAGTTTATCATGATTACAGAACTTATAACTTTGACTCAGGTTAGTTTATCATGATTACAGAACTTATAACTTTGACTCGGGTTAGTTTATCATGATTACAGAACTTATAACTTTGACTCAGGTTAGTTTATCATGATTACAGAACATAACTTTGACTCAGGTAGTTTATCATGATTACAGAACTTATAACTTTGACTCAGGTTAGTTTATCATGATTACAGAACTTATAACTTTGACTCAGGTTAGTTTATCATGATTACAGAACTTATAACTTTGACTCATGTTAGTTTATCATGATTACAGAACTTATAACTTTGACTCAGGTTAGTTTATCATGATTACAGAACTTATAACTTTGACTCAGGTTAGTTTATCATGATTACAGAACTTATAACTTTGACTCAGGTTAGTTTATCATGATTTCAGAGATTTATCTTTGACTCAGGTTAGTTTACCATGATTACAGAACTTATAACTTTGACTCAGGTTAGTGTATCATGATTACAGAACTTATAACTTTGACTCAGGTTAGTTTATCATGATTACAGAACTTATAACTTTGACTCAGGTTAGTTTATCATGATTACAGAACTTTAACTTTGACTCAGGTTAGTTTATCATGATTACAGAACTTATAACTTTGACTCAGGTTAGTTTATCATGATTACAGAACGTATAACTTTGACTCAGGTTATTTTATCATGATTACAGAACTTATAACTTTGACTCAGGTTAGTTTATCATGATTACAGAACTTATAACTTTGACTCAGGTTAGTTTATTATGATTACAGAACTTATAACTTTGACTCAGGTTAGTTTATCATGATTACAGAACTTATAACTTTGACTCAGGTTAGTTTATCATGATTACAGAACTTATAACTTTGACTCAGGTTAGTTTATCATGATTACAGAACTTATAACTTTGACTCAGGTTAGTTTATCATGATTACAGAACTTATAACTTTGACTCAGGTTAGTTTATCATGATTACAGAACTTATAACTTTGACTCAGGTTAGTTTATCATGATTACAGAACTTATAACTTTGACTCAGGTTAGTTTATCATGATTACAGAACTTATAACTTTGACTCAGGTTAGTTTATCATGATTACAGAACTTATAACTTTGACTCAGGTTAGTTTATCATGATTACAGAACTTATAACTTTGACTCAGGTTAGTTTATCATGATTACAGAACTTATAACTTTGACTCAGGTTAGTTTATCATGATTACAGAACTTATAACTTTGACTCAGGTTAGTTTATCATGATTACAGAACTTATAACTTTGACTCAGGTTAGTTTATCATGATTACAGAACTTATAACTTTGACTCAGGTTAGTTTATCATGATTACAGAACTTATAACTTTGACTCAGGTTAGTTTATCATGATTACAGAACTTATAACTTTGACTCAGGTTAGTTTATCATGATTACAGAACTTATAACTTTGACTCAGGTTAGTTTATCATGATTACAGAACTTATAACTTTGACTCAGGTTATTTTATCATGATTACAGAACTTATAACTTTGACTCAGGTTAGTTTATCATGATTACAGAACTTATAACTTTGACTTTAGGTTCAGGTTAGTTTAGATGATTACAGAACTTATAACTTTGACTCAGGTTAGTTTATCATGATTACAGAACTTATAACTTTGACTCAGGTTAGTTTATCATGATTACAGAACTTATAACTTTGACTCAGGTTAGTTTATCATGATTACAGAACTTATAACTTTGACTCAGGTTAGTTTATCATGATTACAGAACTTATAACTTTGACTCAGGTTAGTTTATCATGATTACAGAACTTATAACTTTGACTCAGGTTAGTTTATCATGATTACAGAACTTATAACTTTGACTCAGGTTAGTTTATCATGATTACAGAACTTATAACTTTGACTCAGGTTAGTTTATCATGATTACAGAACTTATAACTTTGACTCAGGTTAGTTTATCATGATTACAGAACTTATAACTTTGACTCAGGTTAGTTTATCATGATTACAGAACTTATAACTTTGACTCAGGTTAGTTTATCATGATTACAGAACTTATAACTTTGACTCAGGTTAGTTTATCATGATTACAGAACTTATAACTTTGACTCAGGTTAGTTTATCATGATTACAGAACTTATAACTTTGACTCAGGTTAGTTTATCATGATTACAGAACTTATAACTTTGACTCAGGTTAGTTTATCATGATTCAGAGTTTTATCTTTGACTCAGGTTAGTTTACCATGATTACAGAACTTATAACTTTGACTCAGGTTAGTGTATCATGATTACAGAACTTATAACTTTGACTCAGGTTAGTTTATCATGATTACAGAACTTATAACTTTGACTCAGGTTAGTTTATCATGATTACAGAACTTATAACTTTGACTCAGGTTAGTTTATCATGATTACAGAACTTATAACTTTGACTCAGGTTAGTTTATCATGATTACAGAACTTATAACTTTGACTCAGGTTAGTTTATCATGATTACAGAACTTATAACTTTGACTCAGGTTAGTTTATCATGATTACAGAACTTATAACTTTGACTCAGGTTAGTTTATTATGATTACAGAACTTATAACTTTGACTCAGGTTAGTTTATCATGATTACAGAACTTATAACTTTTGACCTATCATGATTACAGAACTTATAACTTTTCTTAGGTTAGTTTATCATGATTACAGAACTTATAACTTTGACTCAGGTTAGCTTTATCATGATTACAGAACTTAACTTGACCAGGTTAGTTTAATGTTTATCGGCAGAACTTATAACTTTGACTCAGGTTGCTGGATCGTGGATTACAGAACTATAACTTTGACTCACAGGTTAGTTTATCAAGATTACAGAACTTATAACTTTGACTCCAGTTAGTTTATCATGATTACAGAACTTATAACTTTGACTCAGGTTAGTTTATCATGATTACAGAACTTATAACTTTGACTCAGGTTAGTTTATCATGATTACAGAACTTATAACTTTGACTCAGGTTAGTTTATCATGATTATAGAACTTATAACTTTGACTCAGGTTAGTTGATCATGATTACAGAACTTATAACTTTGACTCAGGTTAGTTTATCATGATTACAGAACGTATAACTTTGACTCAGGTTAGTTTATCATGATTACAGAACTTATAACTTTGACTCAGGTTAGTTTATCATGATTACAGAACTTATAACTTTGACTCAGGTTAGTTTATCATGATTACAGAACTTATAACTTTGACTCAGGTTAGTTTATCATGATTACAGAACTTATAACTTTGACTCATGTTATTTTATCATGATTACAGAACTTATAACTTTGACTCAGGTTAGTTTATTATGATTACAGAACTTATAACTTTGACTCAGGTTAGTTTATCATGATTACAGAACTTATAACTTTGACTCAGGTTAGTTTATCATGATTACAGAACTTATAACTTTGACTCAGGTTAGTTTATCATGATTACAGAACTTATAACTTTGACTCAGGTTAGTTGATCAAGATTACAGAACTTATAACTTCGACTCTGTGTTAGTTGATCATGATTACAGAACTTATAACTTTGACTCCAGGTTAGTTTATCATGATTACAGAATCCTATAACTTTGACTCGTAAGTTAGTTTATCAAGATTACAGAACTTATAACTTTGACTCCAGGTTTATTTATCATGATTACAGAACTTATAACTTTGACTCAGGTTATTTATCATGATTACAGAACTTATAACTTGAATTCAGGTTAGTTGATCATGATTACAGAACTTATAACTTTGACTCCAGGTTATTTATCATGATTAGAACGTAAAACTTTGACTCAGGTTAGTTTATCATGACACAGAACTTATAACTTTGACTCAGGTTAGTTTATCATGATTACAGAACTTATAACTTTGACTCAGGTTAGTTTATCATGATTACAGAACTTATAACTTTGACTCAGGTTAGTTTATCATGATTACAGAACTTATAACTTTGACTCAGGTTAGTTTATCATGATTACAGAACTTATAACTTTGACTCAGGTTAGTTTATCATGATTACAGGACTTATAACTTTGACTCAGGTTAGTTTATCATGATTACAGAACTTGCAATCCTCGACCGTAAGTTAGCTTTATCATGATTACAGAACTTATAACTTGACTCAGGTTAGTTTATCGTGATTACAGAAATCCCTATAACCTTGGACCTTGTGTTAGCTTTTATCATGATTAAGTAGAACTTCTATAACTTTGACTCAGGTTAGTTTATTATGATTACAGAACTTATAACTTTGACTCAGGTTAGTTTATCATGATTACAGAACTTATAACTTTGACTCAGGTTAGTTTATCATGATTACAGAACTTATAACTTTGACTCAGGTTAGTTTATCATGATTACAGAACTTATAACTTTGACTCAGGTTAGTTTATCATGATTACAGAACTTATAACTTTGACTCAGGTTAGTTTATCATGATTACAGGACTTATAACTTTGACTCAGGTTAGTTTATCATGATTACAGAACTTATAACTTTGACTCAGGTTAGTTTATCAAGATTACAGAACTTTATAACTTTGACTCAGATTGGTTTATCATGATTACAGAACTTATAACTCTTTGACCAGGTTATTTATCATGATTGGCTAAGAACCTATAACTTTTGACTCAGGTTATTTATTTATGATTACAGAACTTATAACTTTGACCATGTTAGCTTATCATGATTACAGAACTTATAACTTTGACTCAGGTTAGTTTATCATGATTACAGAACTTTGGTAATCCTTTGGACTTCCAGGGGTTATTTTATCAAGTGATTACAAGCAGAACTTATAATCTTGACTCAGTTTAGTTTATCATGATTTCAGAGTTTTATCTTTGACTCAGGTTAGTTTACCATGATTACAGAACTTATAACTTTGACTCAGGTTAGTGTATCATGATTACAGAACTTATAACTTTGACTCAGGTTAGTTTATCATGATTACAGAACTTATAACTTTGACTCAGGTTAGTTTATCATGATTACAGAACTTATAACTTTGACTCAGGTTAGTTTATCATGATTACAGAACTTATAACTTTGACTCAGGTTAGTTTATCCTGATTACAGAACTAATAACTTTGACTCAGGTTAGTTTATCATGATTACAGAACTTATAACTTTGAGTCAGGTTAGTTTATCATGATTACAGAACTTATAACTTTGACTCAGGTTAGTTTATCATGATTACAGAACTTATAACTTGGACTCAGGTTAGTTTATCCTGATTACAGAACTTATAACTTTGACCCAGGTTAGTTTATCATGATTACAGAACTTATAACTTTGACTCAGGTTAGTTTATCATGATTACAGAACTTATAACTTTGACTCAGGTTAGTTTATCATGATTACAGAACTTATAACTTTGACTCAGGTTAGTTTATCATGATTACAGAACTTATAACTTTGACTCAGGTTAGTTTATCATGATTACAGAACTTATAACTTTGACTCAGGTTAGTTTATCATGATTACAGAACTTATAACTTTGACTCAGGTTAGTTTATCATGATTACAGAACTTATAACTTTGACTCAGGTTAGTTTATCATGATTACAGAACTTATAACTTTAACTCAGGTTAGTTTATCATGATTACAGAACTTATAACTTTGACTCAGGTTAGTTTATCATGATTACAGAACTTATAACTTTGACTCAGGTTAGTTTATCATGATTACAGAACTTATAACTTTGACTCAGGTTAGTTTATCATGATTACAGAACTTATAACTTTGACTCGGGTTAGTTTATCATGATTACAGAACTTATAACTTTGACTCGGGTTAGTTTATCATGATTACAGAACTTATAACTTTGACTCGGGTTAGTTTATCATGATTACAGAACTTATAACTTTGACTCAGGTTAGTTTATCATGATTACAGAACTTATAACTTTGACTCAGGTTAGTTTATCATGATTACAGAACTTATAACTTTGACTCAGGTTGTAGTTTATCATGAATACCAGAACATATCTTTTGACTCAGGATTGGTTTATCATGATTTTAGAACTTATAACTTTGACTCAGGTTGATTTTATCATGATTACAGAACTTATAACTTTGACTCAGGTTAGTTTATCATGATTACAGAACTTATAACTTTTGAGCTCAAGTTGAACGATATAGAGATTACAGAACCTATAACTTTACGACTCAAGTTGGTTTATCATGATTACAGAACTTATAACTTTGACTCAGGTTAGTTTTATCATGATTACAAAACTCCATAACTTTGACTCATGTTAGTTTATCATGATTACAGAATTTATAACTTTGACTCAGGTTAGTTTATCATGATTACAGAACTTATAACTTTGACTAAGGTTAGTTTATCATGATTACAGAACTTATAACTTTGACTCAGGTTAGTTTATCATGATTTCAGAGTTTTATCTTTGACTCAGGTTAGTTTACCATGATTACAGAACTTATAACTTTGACTCAGGTTAGTGTATCATGATTACAGAACTTATAACTTTGACTCAGGTTAGTTTATCATGATTACAGAACTTATAACTTTGACTCAGGTTAGTTTATCATGATTACAGAACTTATAACTTTGACTCAGGTTAGTTTATCATGATTACAGAACTTATAACTTTGACTCAGGTTAGTTTATCATGATTACAGAACGTATAACTTTGACTCAGGTTATTTTATCATGATTACAGAACTTATAACTTTGACTCAGGTTAGTTTATCATGATTACAGAACTTATAACTTTGACTCAGGTTAGTTTATTATGATTACAGAACTTATAACTTTGACTGGGTTAATTGTCGCGTTTAGAAGACATAACTTTAGTAGGTTGGTTGTCATGATTACCCAGAACTTTATAACTTTTGACTCAGGTTGGTTTGTCATGATTTAGAACTTTCAACTTTGACTCGGTTGATTTATCATGATTACCAGAACTTATAACTTTGACTCAGGTTAGTTTATCGAGATTACAGGGCATGCTTTGACTCGGGTTATTTTATCATGATTACAGGGAACATAACTTTGACTCGGGTTGGTTTATCATGATTACAGAACTTATAACGGCTGAGTTGGTTATTATGATTACCGAACATAACTTTGACTCAGGTTGGTTTATCTGATTACAGAACTTCACTTTTGACTCAGGTTAGTTTATCATGATTACAGAACTTATAACTTTGACTCAGGTTAGTTTATCATGATTACAGAACTTATAACTTTGACTCAGGTTAGTTTATCATGATTACAGAACTTATAACTTTGACTCAGGTTAGTTTATTATGATTACAGAACTTATAACTTTGACTCAGGTTAGTTTATCATGATTACAGAACTTATAACTTTGACTCAGGTTAGTTTATCATGATTACAGAACTTATAACTTTGACTCAGGTTAGTTTATCATGATTACAGAACTTATAACTTTGACTCAGGTTAGTTTATCATGATTACAGAACTTATAACTTTGACTCAGGTTAGTTTATCATGATTACAGAACTTATAACTTTGACTCAGGTTAGTTTATCATGATTACAGAACTTATAACTTTGACTCAGGTTAGTTGATCATGATTACAGAACTTATAACTTTGACTCAGGTTAGTTTATCATGATTACAGAACTTATAACTTTGACTCAGGTTAGTTTATCATGATTACAGAACTTATAACTTTGACTCAGGTTAGTTTATCATGATTACAGAACTTATAACTTTGACTCAGGTTAGTTTATCATGATTACAGAACTTATAACTTTGACTCAGGTTAGTTGATCATGATTACAGAACTTATAACTTTGACTCAGGTTAGTTTATCATGATTACAGAACTTATAACTTTGACTCAGGTTAGTTTATCATGATTACAGAACTTATAACTTTGACTCAGGTTAGTTTATCATGATTACAGAACTTATAACTTTGACTCAGTTAGTTTATCATGATTACAGAACTTATAACTTTGACTCAGGTTAGTTTATCATGATTACAGAACTTATAACTTTGACTCAGGTTAGTTTATCATGATTACAGAACTTATAACTTTGACTCAGGTTAGTTTATCATGATTACAGAACTTATAACTTTGACTCAGGTTAGTTTATCATGATTACAGAACTTATAACTTTGACTCAGGTTAGTTTATCATGATTACAGGACTTATAACTTTGACTCAGGTTAGTTTATCATGATTACAGAACTTATAACTTTTGACTCAAGGTTGGTTTATCATGATTACAGAACTTATAACAGCTCGGTTAGTTTATCTGCATTTACGAACTTATAACTTTGACTCCGGAGTTAATAGTTTATCATGATTACAGAACTTATAACTTTGACTCATGTTATTTTATCATGATTACGGGCTTTCTTTGACTCAGGTTAGTTTATCATGATTACGAACTTATAACTTTGACTCAGGTTAGTTTTATCCTTGATTACAGAACTTCATAACTGACTCGGGATTTAGTTTATCGCAGTTAGAACTTAACTTTGACTCAGAAGATTTAGTTTATCATGATTACAGGACTTATAACTTTGACTCAGGTTGGTTTATCATGATTACAGGGAACCTGCTGACTCAGGTTAGTTTATCATGATGATTACCGAACTTATAACGACTCGGGTTGGTTTATCATGATTACAGAACTTATAGCTTTGACTCAGGTTGGTTTATCATGATTACAGAACTTCCTGTAACTTTTGACTCAGGTTAGTTTATCATGATTACGAACTTATAACTTTGACTCAGGTTAGTTTATCATGATTACAGAACTTATAACTTGACTCAGGGTTAGTTTATCATGATTACAGAACCTCTTTGACTCAGGTTAGTTTATCATGATTACCAAGAACTTATAACTTTGTTCAGGTTGATTTATCGAGTTACAAGAACTTATAACTTTGACTCAGGTTAGTTTATCATGATTACAGAACT
Organism: Homarus americanus; assembly: GCF_018991925.1. NCBI lineage: Eukaryota > Metazoa > Arthropoda > Malacostraca > Decapoda > Nephropidae > Homarus > Homarus americanus. The sequence continues at coordinate 247 of NW_024734596.1, read as the reverse complement.
TATAACTTTGACTCAGGTTAGTTTATCATGATTTCAGAACTTATAACTTTGACTCAGGTTAGTTTATCATGATTACAAAACTTATAACTTTGACTCAGGTTAGTTTATCATGATTACAGAACTTATAACTTTGACTCAGGTTAGTTTATCATGATTACAGAACTTATAACTTTGACTCAGGTTAGTTTATCATGATTACAGAACTTATAACTTTGACTCAGGTTAGTTTATCATGATTACAGAACTT
>NW_024734595.1:0-7442 GCF_018991925.1 Homarus americanus | reverse complement strand
TGGTATAACAAAGGCCCCTGATCGAGTAAACAAGCGGCTCTGATCGAGTATAACAAAGTCCCCTGATAGAGTATAACAAAGTCCCATGGTCGAGTATAACAAAGTCAACTGATCGAGCACAACAAAGGCCACCAGTTGAGTATAACAAAGCCTCCTGATCGAGTAAAACAAAGTCCCGCGATCGAGTATATCACATCCCCTGATCGAGTATAACATATCCCCTGATCGTGTATTACAAAGTTCCCTGGTCGAGTAAAGTAATGTCCCCTGATCGAGTATAACAAAGCCCCCTCATCGAGTATAACAAAGTCTCCTGGTCGAGTATAACAAAGTCCCCTGATCAAGTATAACAAAGTCCTCTTGATCAAGTATAACAAAGTCCCCTGATCGAGTATAACAAAGCCCCTTAATCGAGTATAACAAAGTATCCCGATCGAGTATAACAAAGTCCTCTGATCGAGCATAACAAAGACCCCTGGTCGAGTATAACAACGCCCCCTGATCGAGTATGACAAAGTCCCCTAATCTCGTATAACAAAATCCCTTGATCGAGTATAGAAAAGACGCTTGATCGAGTATAACAAATGCCCCTCATCGAGTATAACAAAGACCCCTAATGGAATACATCAAAGACCCCTGAACGAGTACAACAAAGCCCCCTGATCGAGTATAACAAGGCCCCCTGATCGAGTATAACAAAGCCCTTTCATCAGGTATAACAAAGTCTCCTCATCGAATAAAATAAGTCCCCTGATCTAGTATAACAAAGTCCCCTGATCGAGTATAACAAATTCCCCTGGTTCGAGTATAACAAAAGCCCCTGATATAGTATAACAAAGGCCCCTGATCGAGTATAACAAAGGCCCCTATTCGTGTATAACAAAGCCTCCTGATCGAGTAAACAAAAGATGAGATTATCTCATGTGACTGTGCATTCATGACTAATTTCATATTAATGAATATTAATTGGATGTTTCATTCTTCCATCAGACCTACTTTCTTAAAGAATAAAAAAAATGGTAAATATAGTAACATTATCGCGTCATGCAAGATACAATTTTAAACCTATCACAGATAAGCTCATAAAAAATTGTACCAAAGAACATAAGTTCAAATCCTTTATAATGACAAAATATGAAGTTCTAAAATTGCTTCTGAACTTTACTTTTTCTCTTGTGCAGCTTGGTCTCTTCTCGTTGCAGTGTCCAGCAATAGTCGCCCATCATGTTTGGACTGAATTGTCCCTGATATCTGCTCTCCATTATGGCGATATCTTGATGAAATCTTTCGCCGTGTTCATCACTAACTTCTCCAAGGTTGCCTGGGAAAAATTCAATATGAGAGTGGAAAAAATGCAATTTCAAGGACATCCTTGCTCCCAATGCATGATAATTCTGAAGCATGGTTGGTACGATTTCTTTGTAGTTGTCAGCACGATAGTTTCCAAGAAAATTCTTTGACACATTGACAAATGATTCCCATGCTATTTTCTCCAGTGGGTTCAATGTTATGGTAAATTCGCTATCATTAACTAGTATACGAATTTGTGGTCCATTCAAGACACCTGCTTTCAACTTGGCTTCGGAAACCACACCACCTAGTTTCTGAGATAAGTATAGAGTCCCAGCACCGAATTGATCCATAGCTTTGATGAAATTTTTAGCCAAACCGAGCTTTAGATGCAGTGGAGGCAAAAATATCTTTTCTGGATCTACAAGCGGATTGTGAGCACAGTTAAACCTTCCAGGCGCATCTCTTGGTCTTGTCGGCCAATCCTTTCTCACATAGTGCTCTGCATCAGCTCTGCTGTTCCACAAGCACAAAAAGCACATGTGCTTTGTGTAGCTACTCTGAAGGCCCAGTAGTAAACTGATGACTTTGAGATCGCCACATATCTTCCACTGGTGTTTCTCATACTCTATAGCGGCCAACAGAATTTTCATTGTTTCATAGCTCTCAGTCATTTTTGTTGCGTGTGCTATTGGGACAGATGGAAGCCGATTGCCACTGTGTAAAAGAACAGCTTTCAGAGAGTCTTTTCCTGAGTCTATAAACAGCCTCCAATCCTCTGTCTTGTATGTTTCAGACTTGCAGAGTTGTTGCATGAGAGATACTGCGTCCTCGCAATAACAAAGGTTGTTTGCCATCTTGAAAAATGCAGACAGCTGTCTATGTCAGTAACGCGCTGTATTGATATGCACTCCATCTTCTAGCAAGTTACGCTTCTTTAGTCTGGATCCCAATACATCAGCCTTTTCTTTTGACAAGTTTAGGTCCCTCATGAGATCATGAAGCGCTTCTTAAGTAAATAGTTTAGGCCTGGTATTTTCAGAGTCATCCTGGTAGTCGTTTTCCATTGAGGTAGAGGTAGAATCTGAATCACTCAATTCTTGTTCAGTCGGTGGATTTGGGACTGGAAGTTCAGCACTGTGCGGTACTGGTCGGATTTGAGAAGCAATATTGGGGTACTGTACCTTGCCTCGTGTCTTGATTTTTATTCCCTTAATATTTGTGAGACAGAAGTAGCAGTCACTACTGTGGTCTTTAGGTTCACGCCATACCATTGGTACAGCAAACGGCATTCCTGAACTTCGTTTACCACACATCCACTCGCTCAGGTGGTTAACACAAGACTTACAGGCTACATGAGGTGCCCATTTCTTGTCTTGGTCACCCAAATGACATTTGAAGTAACTTTTGTAGTTCAGTCGAACAGTTTTTGTGATTGGTTTCTTGAGGCTACCAGGAGTGAAGGCACCACATATGTAGCAAAAACTGTCAGCACCGTTCACACACTTGCGACGTTCCATGTTTTGTTAATTTCAGAGTAATTACAAATCATGCAGGTGTAGATATGCAATATCATGAATCAGCAAACTGAAACAAACAAAAAAGCCCCTGATCGAGTATAATAAAGGCCCCTCATCGAGTATAACAAAGTCCTCTGATCGAATATATAGAAGTCCCCTGATCGAGTAAAACAAAGTCCCCTGATCGTGTATAACAAAGTCCTATAATCGAGTATAACAAAGTCCCCTGGTCGAGTATAACAAAGTCCCCTGATCAAGTATAACAAAGGCCCCTCATCGAGTATAACAAAGTCCCCTTATCGAGCATAACAAAGGCCCCTGGTCGAGTATAACAAAGCCCCCCCTCATCGAATATTACAAAGTCCACTGATCAAGTATAAAAAAGTCCCCTGGTCGAGTATAACAAAGGCCCCTGATGGAGTATAACAAAGACCCTGATGGAGTATAACAAAGGCCCCTAATGGAGAATAACAAATTCCCTGATGGAGTATAACAAAGTCCCCTGATCGAGGAAAAGAAAGCCCCCTGATCGAGTATAACACATATCCTGATCGAGTATAACATATCCCTGATCGTGTATAACAAAGTTCCCTGGTCGAGTATAGTAATGTCCCTTAATCAAGTATAACAAAGTCCCCTGATCGAGTATAACAAAGTCCCCTTGTCGAGTATAAAAAACGCCTCTGATGGAGTATAACAAAGACCATGATGGAGTATAACAAAGCCCCTTGATCGAGTATAACAAAGTCCCTTGATCGAGTATAACAAAGCACCCTGGTCGAGTATAACAAAGCCCCCTGATCGAGTATAACAAAGTCCCCTGATCGAGTATAACAAAGTCCCCTGATCGAGTATAATAAAGCCCCCATACCGAATATAACAAAGTAACCTGATCGAGTATATCAAACCCCCCTGGTCGAGTATAATAAAGGCCCTGATCGAGTATAACAAAGTCTCATGATCGAGTATAACAAATTCCCTTGGTTCGAGTATAACAAAAGCCCCTGATATAGTATAACAAAGGCCCCTGATCGAGCATAACAAAGTCCCCTAATCGAGCATAACAAAGGCCCCAGGTCGAGTATAACAAAGTCCCCTCATCGAGTATAACAAAGTCCCCTAATCGAATATATGAAAGCCCCCTGATCGAGTATAACAAAGTACCCTGGTTGAATATAACAATGTTTCATGATTGAGTACAACAAAAGACTCTCATCGAGTATAACAAAGGCCCCTCATCGAGTCTAACAAAGTCCACTGGTCGAGTATAACAAAGTCCCCTGGTCGAGGAAAACAAAGCCCCTTATCGAGTATAACAAAGTCCCCTGATTGAGTATAACAAAGTCCCTTGGTTGACCATAACAAAGGCCCCAGGTCGAGTAAAACAAAGTCCCCTAATCGAATATAACAAAGCCCCCTGATCGAGTATAACAAAGGCCACTGGTCGAGCATAACAATGGACCCTGGTCGAGTATAACAAAGTCCCCTGATCGAGTATAACAAAGCCCAATCATCGAGTATAACAAAGTCCCCTGATCGAGTATAAGAAAGTCCCCTGATCGAGTATAAGAAAGTCCCCTGATCGAGTATATCAAAGCCCCCTAATCGAGTATAACAAAGTCCAATCATCGAGTATAACAAAGTCCTCTGATCGAGTATAACAAAGTCCAATCATCGAGTATAACAAAGTCCTCTGGTCGAGTATAACAAAGCCCCCTGATCGAATATTCAAAAATCCAGTGATCAAGTATAACAAAGGCCCCTCATGGAGCATAACAAAGACCCTGATGGAGTATAACAAAGTCCCTTGATCGAGGGAAACAAAGCCCCCTCAACGATTATAACAAAGTCCCCTGATCGAGTATAACAAAGTCCCTTGATGGAGTATAACAAAAACCCCTGATCGACTATAACAAAGGCCCCCGGTTGAGTATAACAAAGCATCGTGATCGAGTATATCAAAGTCCCCTTATCGAGTATAACACATCCCCCTGATCGAGTATAATATATCCCCTCATCGTGTATAACAAAGTTCCTTGGTCGAGGATAACAAAGTCCTCTGATCGAGTATAACAAAGTCCCCAGGTCGAGTATAACAAAGTCCTCAGATCGAGTATAACAAAGTCCCCTGGTCGAGTATAACAAAGTCCCCTGATCGAGTATAACAAAGTCCTCAGATCGAGTATAACAAAGTCCCCTGGTCGAGTATAACAAAGTCCCCTGATCGAGTATAACAAAGGCCCTTGATTGAGTATAATAAAGGCCCCTGATCGAGTATAACAAAGTCCCATGATCGAGTATAACAAAGTCCCATGGTCGAGTATAACAAAGTCCCCTGATCGAGTATAACAAAGTCCCTTAATCGAGTATAACAAAGGCCCCTGGTCGAATATAACAAAGACCCCCGGTTGAGTATAACAAAGCATCGTGATCGAATATAACAAATTCCCCTGATCGAGTATAACACATCCATCAGATTGAGTATAACATATCCCCTCATCGTGTATAACAAAGTTCCCTGGTCGAGTATAACAAAGTCCCCTAATCGAGTATAACAAAGGCCCTTGATTGAGTATAATAAAGGCCCCTGATCGAGTATAACAAAGTCCCCTGGTCGAGTATAACAAAGTCCCATGGTCGAGTATAACAAAGTCACCTGATCGAGTATAACAATGGCCCATGATCGAGTATAACCAACGCCCCCGGTTGAGTATAACACATCCTCTTATCGAGTATAACATATCCCCTGATCGTGTATAACAAAGTTCCCTGGTCGAGTATAGTAATGTCCCCTGATCGAGTATAACAAAGACCCCTCATCGAGTATAACAAAGTCCCCTGATCAAGTATAACAAAGTCCTCTGATCGAGTATAACAATGTCCCCTGATCGAGTATAACAAAGACCATGATGGAGTATAACAAAGTCCCCTGATCGAGGGAAAACAAATACCCCTGATCGAGTATAACAAAGTCCCCTCATCGAGTATAACAAAGTTTCCTGGTCGAGTATAACAAAGTCCCCTGATCGAGTATAACAAAGTCCTCAGATCGAGTATAAGAAAGTTCCCTGGTCGAGTATAACAAAGTCCCCTGATCGAGTATAACAAAGTCCCATGGTCGAGTATAACAAACCCCCCTGGTCGAATATAATAAAGGCCCCTCATCGAGTATAACAACGTCCCTTGATCTAGTATAATAAAGTCTTCTGATCGAGCATAACAAAGGACCCTGGTCGCGTATAACAAAGCCCCCTGATCGAGTAAAACAAAGTCCCCTCATCTGGTATAACAAAATCCCCTGATCGAGTATAGCAAAGGCCCTTGATCGAGAATAACAAATGCCCCTCATCACGTATATCAAAGCCCCCTAATCGAATATAACAAAGCCCTCCTGATCGATTATAACAAAGGCGTCTGGTCGAGCATAACAAAGGACCCTGGTCGAGAATAACAAAGTCCCCTAATCGAGTATAACAAAGCCCTCTCATCGAGTATAACAAAGTCCCCAAATCGAGTATAACAAAGTCCCCTGGTCAAATATAATAAAGGCCCCTGATCGAGTATAGCAAAGTCCCCTGATCTAGTATAACAAAGGCCCCTGATCGAGTATAACAAAGCCCCCCGTTGAGTATAACAAAGCCTCTTGATCGAGTATAACAAAGTCTCCTGATCGAGTTAACACAACCCCTGATCGAGTATAACATATCACCCTGGTCGAGTATAACAAAGCCCCCTGATCGAGTATAACAAAGTCCCCTGATCGAGTATAATAAAGCCCCCATGCCGAATATAACAAAGTAACCTGATCGAGTATATCAAATCCCCCTGGTCGAGTATAATAAAGGCCCTGATAGAGTATAACAAAGTCTGGTGATCGATTATAACAAAGTCCCCTGGTTCGAGTATAACAAAAGCCCCTGATATAGTATAACAAAGGTCCCTGATCGAGCATAACAAAGTCCCCTAATCGAGCATCACAAAGGCCCCAGGTCGAGTATAGCAAAGTCCCCTCATCGAGTCAAAGTCCCCTCATCGAGTATAACAAAGTCCCCTAATCGAATATAACAAAGCCCCCTGATCGAGTATAACAAAGTCCCCTGATTGAATATAACAATGTCTCATGATTGAGTACAACAAAGGACTCTCATCGAGTATAACAAACGCCCCTCATCGAGTCTAACAAAGTCCACTGGTCGAGTATAACAAAGTCCCCTGGTCGAGGAAAACAAAGCCCCTTATCGAGTATAACAAAGTCCCCTGATTGAGTATAACAAAGTCCCCTGGTTGACCATAACAAAGGCCCCAGGTCGAGTAAAACAAAGTCCCCTAATCGAATATAACAAAGCCCCCTGATCGAGTATAACAAAGGCCACTGGTCGAGCATAACAATGGACCCTGGTCGAGTATAACAAAGTCCCCTGATCGAGTATAACAAAGCCCAATCATCGAGTATAACAAAGTCCCCTGATCGAGTATAAGAAAGTCCCCTGATCGAGTATATCAAAGCCCCCTAATCGAGTATAACAAAGTCCAATCATCGAGTATAACAAAGTCCTCTGATCGAGTATAACAAAGTCCAATCATCGAGTATAACAAAGTCCTCTGGTCGAGTATAACAAAGCCCCCTGATCG
>NW_024734594.1:0-9089 GCF_018991925.1 Homarus americanus | reverse complement strand
CTCACGTCATGTCACCTTTGATGCAGCTGAGTGAGATATAGGGTCATCTCACGTCATGTCACCTTTGATACAGCTGAGTGAGATATAGGGTCATCTCACGTCATGTCACCTTTGATACAGCTGAGTGAGATATAGGGTCATCTCACGTCATGTTACCTTTGATACAGTCGTAGATAGTTTAAATTGTCACAGCTGTCCTGAGTTGTACTTGTAATTATCTTAGCTTGTAAGTTAAGCAAGACACACAGATAATGTTCTCTTCACTCGTTGTTCCTTGGTTTAATGTAATCACACATGCTGATTTAATAGTTATATTGGGTAGTAATGTCTGTACAATTATTTGGTATTGACAGACTAATGAGCATTAGCTATTGGCTTGTAATTAGCTGATATAATTAGAGAGAGGTACAGCCCGGAGAGCTGGTCTCACTTTAGGGCATCGTGTCCGGCTGTGAACTGGGCTGAACTCTCTTGAGTCTGGTGACTGGACAGTAACCACACTTCAACAGGTCATTAACTAAACAGCCTACCACACACTGAGGGTTGAGTCTGTAGTTTAATGGGCTGTACACCCTAGGAGGTGTGACAGAAGAAATGTTTATGGGCTGTACACCCTAGGAGGTGTGACAGAACAAATGTTTATGGGCTGTGCACCCTAGAAGTGTGACAGAAGAAATGTTTATGGGCTGTACACCCTAGGAGGTGCGACAGAAGAAATGTTTATGGGCTGTACACCCTAGGAGGTGTGACAGAAGAAATGTTTATGGGCTGTACACCCTAGGAGGTGTGACAGAACAAATGTTTATGGGCTGTACACCCTAGGAGGTGTGACAGAACAAATGTTTATGGGCTGTACACCCTAGGAGGTGTGACAGAACACATGTTTATGGGCTGTACACACTAGGAGGTGTGACAGAACACATGTTTATGGGCTGTACACCCTAGGAGGTGTGACAGAACAAATGTTTATGGGCTGTACACCCTAGGAGGTGTGACAGAACACATGTTTATGGGCTGTACACACTAGGAGGTGTGACAGAACACATGTTTACGGGCTGTACACCCTAGGAGGTGTGACAGAACAAATGTTTATGGGCTGTACACCCTAGGAGGTGTGACAGAACAAATCCTTATGTAGCTGTATGCTCAATAGTCTGGGTGATAGAATGTATATAATGAATATATGTCCTGAGCTCATATTTATATAATATTAATGTGACAGAGGCTAATACAATATACTGAACTGTATACCTATACAGTATTGTCTATATACATGGTGAACTGTATACCTACATTGTCTATATGCAGGTTGACCCAATTGTAAACTTATGTGATAAGTTTACATAATAATTATATATCTATCTATCTAAAGTGGTCTAGTGTATGTAAATATTTTGATCTTTTCCCTGATAATGTTGTTTCATCACAGGTGTTACTCTGTTGTACTGTGAGCCAGTGTGAGGTGGAGGTCAATATTAAACTGAGATGTTTAGCTGTGGCTCTGGAAGATTGACAATTTGTCTTATTTTAATTATAAACCAGAACACCTTTATTTCTCACTGTTTATCCAGGTATAATTTGGCTAAATTTATATTTTAAATTTTTCTGGACTTAGAATTCCATCACAATATGTTTTGAAATTAAAGAACAAAATTGTTTTTAAGGACTTTAGAATTAATGTGATTTAGTGAGACTGTTAACCGTTCAGGTACTTTACATATATTTACCATTTAGGTTAAACTAAACCATAAGTACATTTTATTGTTCGTTAAGGAATTCTATCTCATTAGTTCGGCGTCATTTAATGTTGCCGTAAAATCTGTCGAGTGACTTAAGCGGCAATTATTCTGTTATAGTCATGCCAGTTAATGTTGTTTTAGGAGATACAGTTTATTGTGTAGTGATCTCCGTTAAAACAAACTATTTTTATTGTCCAAATTTGTCGCGCTGGGTTATGAAGGTGTGCGTGGTGGGAAAGGCTTTGGAATAAGGAATACTGAAGGTGAAAGAACACTTGAGTTTGGGGATGGTATGTAACACGTGTTTAAGAATAGGGCAAGTAGGCTGACCATGTAGGCCTAAGGCAGGTGGCACAGAAACCCAGATTGGCTACATTTTGGTCAGGAAATTAGAACAGGTTGCTTGTGTGTGTTACTTAAAGATGGAGGGAGAGGAAGAAGGTGGATGTTCCAAGAAGGAAAGTGTGGGAATTGTGAAGGAACTGAATGTAAAAGAAGCATTTTCTTATGAGTTGAGAGGCTAGGAAGCAGCCAGTGAGGGGCAGTGTACCAAGACGCTGGGCCATAATAAAAGATGTTCCGTTGAGTGTGGTTGATGGCGGGAATGATGAAGTGGAAAGAGAGATAAAAAGAGAAAAGAAGATTGTGTGAGATGTGGAAGATGGTTGGCAACAGAGAGAAGTACAGTACCTGGAGGCTAAACTGAGATGGTTCAGGAGAGAAAGGAGGAAACTAACTGGGTTAAGAGATACACAAATGAATGTGGAGGGGAGGGGAGTTACAGGTAGGCAAAGAATGACATGAGGATAGGTTGTAAAGAAATGTCGGTGCTACTATAGTACCTGAGTATGTTTGTTGGTTGGAATGATGAGGAACAATCTGAACAGAAAACAAATGAATACAGTAATTGAACACAAAAAATTTAGGAATTGTCGAGTAATATCAAAATATTCGAAACTCGGTTAATTCGTATTTTCGGTAATTTGAGTGACGCAGAGTCTCTTTTGTCAAATCAATGAGAGTATAGTGCCGTTTGTGGTCCACCGAATTACTGAAAATACAAATTAACCGAGTTCCGAATATTTTGACATTATTCCACATTTTCTCAATCTTTTTGTTCAATTATTTGTTCGTTTTCTGTTCAGATTGTTCCTCATTATTCCAACCAACAAACATACTCAGTTACCATGCCTTGACTGCCACACAAAATAATCTTATTTATAATTACTGTGCAAACAAATATTTTTTAAGTGCACAAACAGTAATAATAAAGTAAATAATACAGTAATAAATAACTGTAAGACTTACTGCACATTGTGAGGTGAACTGATAATATGTGGATGATATTCAGAAAGTGTAATAGTATTGAGGATCAGGTCTGGGGTCCACTGCTCTCATCAAGAAGATTAATCCCCAACCTACCTAACTCAGGAGACTTTTCCTTTGTTCTATGTATTTCTCCCTTGTTTTGTTGTGTTAGTTGGCAGAAGAGGGACCTATAGTGTGTTTTATCCCATCTGAGAAGAGATACGTAATTTGTGTATTATTGCGGGTAAAAATAAGTATATATTAAATGCGTCCTCCGAAAGCGTCAATTTGCCACCAGAGTTTAACAGTTAATTCTTGTATAATATTTCTGATAAACTTCCTACATGTTTATGTTTGATATAATTAATGTATGAATCTTTAAATAATTTAGCTAAATGTCTTTCTCGTCAGAAATGGTCATTATGAATAAACTCATTTAGAAATAGCTACATCATTACTTCAGGAGGAAATCGGACAGATTTGCAACAGCCAATCAGGTGTAACTCTTGAGGAGGGGGCGGGGCATCTCTTCTCATCTGATAAAATATGCACAATAGTCAAATCAGCTCCAAAATTTCATCTTATATTTCTCCAAAGAGGGTTTTTACTTCATTTACCAGTGTGGCCGTTACACTTATGGAATATCATCTACGATCTCACCTCTCATTATTTATTACTGTATTATTTACTTTAATATTGTAAGTACTGTACTGTACATTTTATAACTATTTATATTTGCACAATAATTATAAATATAATATTGTATATGACAGCCAAGGCAACTTTTTGAACCACTCAGTTATTTCATATTCATTCCAAATTCAAATCGCTCAATTAATTTTTTGAGAAACATACGAATTAAACCGAAGTACGAATTGCAGCGATCTTATTCAATGAAAGTCCAAAAATTCATCATTTAAAATATTTAAGTCTAAACATTCATCATTTAAAATATTCCAAGTCCAAAAATTCATCGTTTAAAGTATTCTAAGTCCAAAATTTATTCTAAGTCCAAAAATTCATTGTTTAAAAATATTCTAAGTCCAAAAATGGCCAAAATTATTCCTGGGCATATTTTGAGTAATAAATTTTTGTGTGGTTTTAGAGGTAAAACATTTGTGCCATTCTTACGAGCTCCAGCTTGGCATCTGTGTATTATAAGGCATAACGGACTACCTGGACGTGGGGTGAGTAACTTACTGGGCCCCTACTGAGTTACTCTTCCCACGGCCAGGTAATCCATTATGCTTTTATTTTTTTATATTATTGGTGAATGATAATTTGAAGGCCTTCCTCCGGAGACGCTTCCGATTATCTTTTACCAAATTTTTTCAACGTTAGTCCTGGCAATGGCAAACTCAAAAAACACTTAAGGGTAAAAAAAGGGAAATTTTTTTGCTCAAATTTTGCAATTTTTAGCCATTTTTTCATAAAAAAAATGCCAATTTTTTCATATTTTTAGCTATTTTTTCATATTTTTAGCTATTTTTTCATATTTTTAGCTATTTTTTCATATTTTTAGCTATTTTTTTCAGGTTTTTAGGTTATTTTAGTTATTTTTTTTATTTTATATATTTTATTTATATATTTTTATTTATATATTTTATTTATATATATTTTTTATTAATATATATTTTATTTTATATTTTTTTATTTAATTATATTTTATTTATTTATATATTTTTTATTTATATATTTTATTTATATATATTTTTTTATATTTTATATTTTTTTATTTATATATACAGTATATATATATATATATTATTTATATATTGTTTATTTTTCAAGTTTATATATATTTTTCATTTGTATATTATATTTGTATATTATGAATTAAGATATTTTTTTCAAGTATTACATTAAATTATTTTGCTTCAAAATCTGAAGCTGAACTTAGTCAATTTTCTGTAAAAGTTGAAAATATTGTAAATGCTGGAAAAGGTTAATAAAGACGTAATGACATTTAGACATTTATTAATGGAAACTTAATGGCTCTATAAATTTGCAGGCCAGGGCAGCAAGCACAGAGCAGTCCAGGGGAGCGGTAGTCCAGGGCAGCAGCATGCACAGAGCAGAGCCGTTAGGGGGCAGGGAAAAAACACTTTTATTTGAGTTGCAGGCTGCACTTTTCAGGCAGAGAGAAAACGTATTTTTGGCCAAAAATCCTTTAAGGCTATAGACTTACAATTTTCGTCATTTCGGCCAAAAAATGGATTTTGTTCAAAATTTCAGTATAGGTACTCCTGAATGTGCTGCTTAAGGATCTGTTAACCAAAATTTGATATCTTGATTATAACTTGTTCAAATGGCTTTTAGAAAATGTTCAAACGATTTTTAGAATATTTTAATTACTTTTGCAATGCTAATTACTCGCCACTTATGGGTTTTGAGGTCATTTCTTGGTGCTTGTGTATTATTCTGGATATACATAAATAGATAGGCACATTAAATTTTAGTTCAGAGAGAAAACGTATTTTTGGCCAAAAATCCTTTAAGGCTATAGACTTACAATTTTCGTCATTTCGGCCAAAAAATGGATTTTGTTCAAAATTTCAGTATAGGCACCTATCGTGCTGCATGATCTGTTAAATCCGCACTTGATATCTTGATTATAATCTGTTCAGCTATTTTAAAATGTTCAAATGATTTTTAATATTTAATTACTTTTGCAATTCTAATTACTCGCCACTTATGGGTAGTTTTCGGAGGTCATGGTGCCAGTATTATTCTGGATGTACTTAAATAGTTAGTGTACATTAAATTTTAGTTCAGAGAGAAAAAGTATTTTTTGCCTCAAAAAACTTTTGCAGTTAGTTTTTAAATCCTGAAGAAATTTTTACGCCTGGCCAAAAAATGGATTGTTCAAATTTCAGTATAGGTACCCTGAATGCTGCTTAAGGATCTGTTAACCAAAATTTGACATTCCTGATTATAACTTGTTCAAATGGCTTAGAAAATGTTCAAATGATTTTTTTAGAATATTTTAATTACTTTGCAATGCTAATTACCGCCACTTATGGCTTCGAGGTCATTTCTTGGTGCTTGTGTATTATTCTGGATGTACTTAAATAGTTAGGCACATTAAATTTTAGTTCAGAGAGAAAAAGTATTTTGGCCAAAAATTCTGTAAGGGGTAAGCCTTACAATTTTTGGCATTTCGTCCACAAATGGATTTTGTTCAAAATTTCAGTATAGGTACTCCTGAATGTGCTGCTTAAGGATCTGTTAACTAAAATTTGATATCTTGATTATAACTTGTTCAAATGGCTTTTAGAAATGTTCAAATGATTTTTAGAATATTTTAATTACTTTTGCAATGCTAATTACTCGCCACTTATGGGTTTTTTCGTCATTTCTGGTGCTTGTGTATTATTCTTCTGGATGTACTTAAATAGTTAGCATAATAAATTTTAGTTCAGAGAGAAAAAGATGTATGCAACTTTTTTGCTATTTTTAAACTACAATTTTTGTCATTTCGGCCAAAAAATGAATTTTGTTCAAAATTTCAGTATAGGTACTCCTGAATGTGCTGCTTAAGGATCTGTTAACCAAAATTTGATATCTTGATTATAACTTGTTCAAATGGTTTTTAGAAAATGTTCAAATGATTTTTAGAATAATTTAATTACTTTTGCAATGCTAATTACTCGCCACTTATGGGTTTTCGAGGTCATTTCTTGGTGCTTATGTATTATTCTGGATGTACTTAAATAGTTAGGCACATTAAATTTTAGTTCAGAGAGAAAAAGTATTTTTGGCCAAAAATTCTTTAAGGCATAAGACTTACAATTTTTGTCATTTCGGCCAAAAATGGTGGATTTCTGTTCAAATTTCAGCATATAGGTACCCTGAATGTGCTATGTTTAAGGACTTGTTACATGTTAACCAAAATTTGATATCTTGATTATAACTTGTTCAAATGGTTTAGAAATGTCTCAAAATGATTTTTAGAATATTTTAATTATTTTCAAATTTAATTTCACTATGGGTTTTTTCGAGGTCATTTCTTGGTGCTAGTATTATTCCTGGGATGTACTGCAAATAGTTAGGGCACATTAAATTTTAGTGTTCAGAGAGAAAGCATTTTTCGGGTCAAAAATCCTTTAAGGCTTTAAACTTCAATTTTGTCATTTCCGGCCTGGATTTTGTTCAAAATTTCAGTATAGGTACTCCTGAATGTGCTGCTTAAGGATCTGTTAACCAAAATTTGATATCTTGATTATAACTTGTTCAAATGGCTTTTAGAAATGTTCAAATGATTTTTAGAATATTTTAATTACTTTTGCAATGCTAATTACTCGCCACTTATGGGTTTTCGAGGTCATTTCTTGGTGCTTGTGTATTATTCTGAATGTACTTAAATAGTTAAGCACATTAAATTTTAGTTCAGAGAGAAAAGGTATTTTGGGCCAAAAATCCTTTAAGGCATAAGACTTACAATTTTTGTCATTTTCGGCCAAAAAATGGATTTTGTTCAAAATTTCAGTATAGGTACTCCTGAATGTGCTGCTTAAGGATCTGTTAACCAAAATTTGATATCTTGATTATAACTTGTTCAAATGGCTTTTAGAAAATGTTCAAATGATTTTTAGAATATTTTAATTACTTTTGCAATGCTAATTACTCGCCACTTATGGGTTTTCGAGGTCATTTCTTTGTGCTTGTGTATTATTCTGGATGTACTTAAATAGTTAGGCACATTAAATTTTAGTTCAGAGAGAAAAAGTATTTTTGGCCAAAAATCCTTTAAGGCTTTAAACTTACAATTTTTGTCATTTCGGCCAAAAAATGGATTTTGTTCAAAATTTCAGTATAGGTACTCCTGAATGTGCTGCTTAAGGATCTGTTAACCAAAATTTGATATCTTGATTATAACTTGTTCAAATGGCTTTTAGAAAATGTTCAAATGATTTTTAGAATATTTTAATTACTTTTGCAATGCCAATTACTCGCCACTTATGGGTTTTCGAGGTCATTTCTTGGTGCTTGTGTATTATTCTGGATGTACTTAAATAGTTAGGCACATTAAATTTTAGTTCAGAGAGAAAACGTATTTTGGGTCAAAAATCCTTTAAGGCTATAGACTTACACCATTATCGCCAAAAAATATGGATTTTGTCTAAATTTCTGTATATTATCTTGAATAAAGCAAGCATGATCTGTTAACCAAAATTTATATTTTGATTTACAATTTAAAGTTCAATGGCTTTTAAAATGATTTTTAGAATATTTTAATTACTTTTGCAATGCTAATTACTCGCCACTTATGGGTTTTCGAGGTTATTTCTTGGTGCTTGTGGATTATTCTGGATGTACTTAAATAGTTAGGCACATTAAAATTTAGTTCAGAGAGAAAAAGTATTTCTGGCCAAAAATCCTTTAAGGCAATAGACTTACAATTTTTGTCATTTTCGGCCAAAAAATGGATTTTGTTCAAAATTTCAGTATAGGTACTCCTGAATGTGCTGCTTATGGATCTGTTAACCAAAATTTGATATCTTGATTATAACTTGTTCAAATGGCTTTTAGAAAATGTTCAAATGATTTTAGAATATTTTAATTACTTTAGCAATGCTAATTACTCGCCACTTATGGGTTTTCGAGGTCATTTCTTGGTGCTTGTGTATTATTCTGGATGTACTTAAATAGTTAGGCACATTAAATTTTAGTTCAGAGAGAAAACGTATTTTTGGCCAAAAAAAATCCTTTGTAGTATATTATAGACTTCATACAATTTTGGTCATTTCGGCCAAAATGGATTTTGTTCAAAATTTCAGTATAGGCATCTCTGAATGTGTTGTTAAGGATCTGTTAACCAAAATTTGATATCTTGATTATAACTTGTTCAAATGGCTTTTAGAAAATGTTCAAATGATTTTTGGAATATTTTAATTACTTTTGCAATGCTAATTACTCGCCACTTATGGGTTTTCGAGGTCATTTCTTGGTGCTTGTGTATTATTCTGGATGTACTTAAATAGTTAGGGACATTAAATTTTAGTTCAGAGAGAAAAAGTATTTTTGGCCAAAAATCCTTTA
>NW_024734593.1:0-2710 GCF_018991925.1 Homarus americanus | reverse complement strand
CTTTCAGACAAGACACGGATCAATGGTATTCGACGGTCTAATGAAGTCTGAAAACTAGCCACAATTCCTTAATTACTTACGGAATAACACAGTTGCGACTGTCCCATGGGAAAGAAGTTTGCTGAGACTCTTTTGACTGAGTCAGTCTTCCCCCCCGGTTCCAAAGACGCCCAAAGAATCCCAAATTGCTCAAGATGACCACGTTGCAACTTGATGCCTCGGTGTAGATAATCAAGGTTGGAACTGTTCGACTTTGACGTCAACGTTCACAATTTTCTCTCAAAAGTAAGGATGGACCGACAGAGTCGTCCAGGAGAATGAATTGGTGGTATTTAAATGACGATCTCAGTATCTGATATTTACCAGGAGCTGAAGGGCAGCTTAAACTTGGAGTTGACAATCTGTCTAGCATTTCCAACACAGAAGGCACGGCTTCTGAGAAAAGTCCACACAAATGAAGTGAGAAACTTCAACCTGCTTAGTCCCTGTTTGTTGCCGCGAGACATTCTGAGAAGCGGAGCTCAGAAATTCCTGCTTAAGAATAAGAAGGAACGGAGTCAGGGGTGGGAGTACCGGCGCCATGGCCGCTGGTACCCCCGATAAAGCCCCTCAAACCTTCCTCCGTCTTAAGAATAAAAAGGAACGGAGTCAGGGGTGGGAGTACCGGCGCCATGGCCGCTGGTACCCCCGATAAAGCCCCTCAAACCTTCCTCCGTCTTAAGAATAAGAAGGAACGGAGTCAGGGGTGGGAGTACCGGCGCCATGGCCGCTGGTACCCCCGATAAAGCCCCTCAAACCTTCCTCCGTCTTAAGAATAAGAAGGAACGGAGTCAGGGGTGGGAGTACCGGCGCCATGGCCGCTGGTACCCCCGATAAAGACACCTCAAACCTTCCTCCGTCTTAAGAATAAGAAGGAACGGACTCAGGGGTGGGAGTACCGGCGCCATGGCCGCTGGTACCCCCGATAAAGCCCCTCAAACCTTCCTCCGGAGTTAGGGGTGGGAGTACCGGCGCCATGGCCGCTGGTACCCCCGATAAAGACACCTCAAACCTTCCTCCGTCTTAAGAATAAGAAGGAACGGACTCAGGGGTGGGAGTACCGGCGCCATGGCCGCTGGTACCCCCGATAAAGCCCCTCAAACCTTCCTCCGGAGTTAGGGGTGGGAGTACCGGCGCCATGGCCGCTGGTACCCCCGATAAAGACACCTCAAACCTTCCTCCGTCTTAAGAATAAGAAGGAACGGACTCAGGGGTGGGAGTACCGGCGCCATGGCCGCTGGTACCCCCGATAAAGCCCCTCAAACCTTCCTCCGGAGTTAGGGGTGGGAGTACCGGCGCCATGGCCGCTGGTACCCCCGATAAAGACACCTCAAACCTTCCTCCGTCTTAAGAATAAGAAGGAACGGACTCAGGGGTGGGAGTACCGGCGCCATGGCCGCTGGTACCCCCGATAAAGCCCCTCAAACCTTCCTCCGTCTTAAGAATAAGAAGGAACGGAGTCAGGGGTGGGAGTACCGGCGCCATGTGTACCTCAACTGATGTGAAATCTCATTTACAACAGAGTCTGAACCCTAACAACTGCGGTGTCCACACTTAAGAATGCTGGGTTTTGTCACCCCCTGATGGCAAAATCCTCCGTTAAAAGCAGAAGTGTCGGTTGGGATGGGATTGAATCAAATGAGTTAGGTTAGGGTTAGGTTAGGTTAGGTTGGGTTGGGTTGGGTTAGGTTGGGTTGGGTTGGGTTAGGTTAGGTTGGGTTGGAGTTGGGTTGGGTTGGGTTGGGTTGGGTTGGGTTGGGTTGGGTTGGTTGGGTTGGGTTGGGTTGGGTTGGGTTGGGTTGGGTTGGGGTTGGGTTGGGTTGGGTTGGGTTGGGTTGGGTTGGGTTAGGTTGGGTTGGATTGGGTTGGGTTGGGTTGGGTTGGGTTAGGTTGGGTTGGGTTGGGTTTAGGTTGGGTTGGGTTGGGTTGGGTTGGGTTGGAGTTGGGTTGGGTTGGGTTGGGGGTTGGGTTGGGTTGGGTTGGGTTGGGTTGGGTTGGGATTTGGTTGGGTTGGGTTGGGGTTAGGTTGGGTTGGATTAGGTTGGGTTTAGGTTTGGTTTAGTTGGGTTGGGTTGGGTTGGGAGTTGGGTTGGGTTGGTTGGGTTGGGTTGGGTTGGGTTGGGTTAGGTTGGTTGGGTTGGGTTGGGTTGGGTTGGGTTGGGTTGGGTTGGGTTGGGTTGGGATTGGGTTGGGTTGGGTTGGGTTGGGTTGGGTTGGGTTGGGTTGGGTTGGGTTGGGTTGGGTTAGGTTTGGGTTGGGTTGGGTTGGGTTGGGTTGGGTTGGGTTGGGTTGGGTTGGTTAGGTTTGGGTTGGTTGGGTTGGGTTGGGTTGGGTTGGGTTGGGTTGGGTTGGGTTGGGTTGGGGTTGGGTTGGGTTGGGTTGGGTTGGGTTGGATGGGTTGGGTTGGGTTGGGTTGGGTTGGGTTGGGTTTGGTTGTTGGGTTGGGTTGGGTTGGGTTGGTTAGGTTGGGTTGGGTTGGGTTGGTTTGGGTTGGGTTGGGTTGGGTTGGGTTGGGTTGGGTTAGGTTGGGTTGGGTTGGGTTAGGTTGAGTTGGGTTGGGTTGGGTTGGGTTGGGTTGGGTTGGGTTAGGTTGGGTTGGGTTGGGGTTGGGTTGGTTGTTTGGGTTGGGTTGGGTTGGGTTGGGTTGGGTTGGTTGGGTTGGGTTGGAGGT
>NW_024734592.1:0-15956 GCF_018991925.1 Homarus americanus | reverse complement strand
TAGCCGGATTTGGTAAAACGTTGCTCTGGTCACCAAGCGGCACGTGTGGTCTCCATTAGAGGTTCACGGCGCCATAAGCTCGTTGAACAGGCTTTGTGTGAAATATAACAGAGTCTAGGAATGCTTTTAGTGTCCTGGTGGTCCACAGGTAGCATTCCCTAATCACAATCATATGATTTTGGGATTGAATCCTGGTGGGGTGAGGTGTTGATTTTATGTAGAAGTCCGCGTGCTTTATTGGGCTAATGAAATATATATGGATCCTCGTGTTTCCAAGCGGGATTTGGTAAAACGTTGCTCTTATCACCTAAGCGGCACTGGTGGTCCCCAGTAGAGGTTCACGGCGCCATAAGCTCATTGAACAAGCTTTGCGTGAAATATAACAGAGTCTAGGAGTGCTTTTAGTGTCCTGGTGGTCCACAGGTAGCATTCCCTGGTCACAATTATAAGATTTTGGGTTTGAATCCTGGTGGGGTGAGGTGTTGATTTTATGTAGAAGTCCGCGTGCTTTATTGGGCTAAAGAAATATATTTGGATCCTCGTGTTTCGTAGCCGCATTTCGTTAAACGTTACTCTGATCACCTAAGTGGCACGGGTGGTCCCCATTAGAGGATCATGGCGCCATAAGGTCGTTGAACAGGCTTTGTGTGAAATATAACGGAGTCTAGGACTGCTTTTAGTGTCCTGGTGGCCCAGAGGTAGCGTCTCCCGGTCACAATTACAAGATCGTGGGTTCAAATCCTGGTGGGGTGAGGTGTTGATTATATGTAGAAGTCCGCGTGCTTTATTGGGATAATGAAATATATATGGATCCACGTGTTTCGAAGCCGCATTTGGTAAAAAATTGCTCTGATCACCTAAGCAGCACGGGTGGTCCCCATTAGAGGTTCACGGCGCCATAATCTCGTTGAACAGGCTTTGTGTGAAATATATCAGAGTCTAGGACTGCTTTTATTGTCCTGGTGGCCCAGAGGTAATCGTTCCCCTGTCACAATTTGAAGATCGTGGGTTCAAATCCTGGTGGGGTGAGGTGTTGATTATATGTAGAAGTCCGCGTGTTTATTGGGCAAATGAAATATATATGGATCCTCGTGTTTCGAAGCCGCATTTGGTAAAACGTTGCTCTGATCACCTAAGCGGCACGGGTGGTCCCCATTAGAGGTTCATAGCGCCATAAGGTCGTTGAATAGGCTTTGTGTGAAATATAGCAGAGTATAGGACTGCATTTATTGTCCTGGTGGCCCAGAGGTAGCATACCCCGGCCAAAATTATAAGATCGTGGGTTTGAATCCTGGTGGGGTGAGGTATTGATTATATGTAGAAGTCCGAGTGCTTTATTGGGCTAATAAAATATATATGGATCCTCGTGTTTCCAAGCCAGATTTGGTAAAACGTTGCTCTGATCACCTAAGCGGCACGGGTGGTCCCCATTAGAGGTTCATGGCGCCATAAGGTCGTTGAATAGGCTTTGTGTGAAATATAGCAGAGTATAGGACTGCTTTTATTGTCCTGGTGGCCCAGAGGTAGCATACCCCGGTCACAATTATAAGATCGTGAGTTTGAATCCTGGTGAGTTTAGGTGTTGATTATATGTAGAAGTCCGCGTGCTCTATTGGGCTAATGAAATATATATGGATCCTCGTGTTTCCAAGCCGGATTTGGTAAAATGTTGCTCTGATCACCTAAGCGGCACGGGTGGTCCCCATTAGAGGTTCATTGCGCCATAAGGTCGTTGAACAGGCTTTGTGTGAAATTTAGTAGAGTCTAGGATTGCTTTAATTTTCCTGGTGGGCCAGAGGTAGCGTTCCCCGGTCACAATTATAAGATCGTGGGTTTAAATCCTGGTGGGGTGAGGTGTTGATTATATGTAGAAGTCCGCGTGCTTTATTGGGCTAATGAAATATATTTGGATCCTCGTGTTTCCAAGCCGGATTTGGTAAAACGTTGCTCTTATCCCCTAAGCGGCACGGGTGGTCCCCATTAGAGGTTCATGGCGCCATAAGGTCGTTGAACAGGCTTTGTGTGAAATATGGTAGAGTCTAGGACTGCTTTTATAATCCTTGTTGCCCAGAGGTAGCGTTCCCCGGTCACAAATATAAGATCGTGGGATCAAATCCTGGTGGGGTGAGGTGTTGATTATATGTAGAAGTCCGCGTGCTTTATTGGGCTAATGAAATATATATGGAGCTCGTGTTTCCAAGCCGGATTTGGTAAAACGTTGTTCTTATCACCTACGCGGAACGGGTGGTCCCCATTAGAGGTTCATGGCACCATAATGTCGTTGAACAGGCTTTGTGTGAAATATAGTAGAGTCTAGGACTGCATTTATTGTCCTGGTTGCCCAGAGGTAGCGTTCCCCGGTCACAATTATAAGATCGTGGGTTCAAATCCTGGTGGGGTGAGGTGTTGATTATATGTAGAAGTCCGCATGCGTTATTGGGCTAATGAAATAGATATGGATCCTCGTGTTTCGAAGCCGGATTTGGTATAACGTTGCTCTGATCACCTAAGCGGCACGGGTGGTCCCCATTAAAGGTTCACGGCGCCATAAGCTCATTGAACAGCCTTTTTGTGAAATATAACAGAGTTCAGGACTGCTTTTAGTGTCCTGGTGGCCCAGAGGTAGCGTTCCCCGGTCACAATTATAAGATCGTTGGTTCGAATCCTGGTGGGGTGAGGTGTTGATTATATGTAGAAATGTGCGTGCTCTATTGGGCTAATGAAATAGATATGGATCCTCGTGTTTCGAAGCTGGATTTAGTAAAACGTTACTCTGAACACCTAAGCGGCACTGGTGGTCCTCATTAGAGGTTCACGGCGCCATAAGCTCGTTGAACAGGCTTTGTGTGAAATATAACAGAGTCTATGACTGCTTTTACTGTCCTGGTGGTCCACAGGTAGCATTCCCTGGTCACAATTATAAGATTTTGGGTTTGAATCCTGGTGGGGTGAGGTGGTGATTTTATGTAGAAGTCCGCGTGCTTTATTGGGCTAAAGAAATATATTTGGATCCTCGTGCTTCGTAGCCGGATTTGGTAAAACGTTGCTCTGGTCACCAAGCGGCACGTGTGGTCTCCATTAGAGGTTCACGGCGCCATAAGCTCGTTGAACAGGCTTTGTGTGAAATATAACAGAGTCTAGGACTGCTTTTAGTGTCCTGGTGGTCCACAGGTAGCATTCCCTAATCACAATCATAAGATTTTGGGATTGAATCCTGGTGGGGTGAGGTGTTGATTTTATGTAGAAGTCAGCGTGCTTTATTGGGCTAATGAAATATATATGGATCCTCGTGTTTCCAAGCGGGATTTGGTAAAACGTTGCTCTTATCACCTAAGCGGCACTGGTGGTCCCCAGTAGAGGTTCACGGCGCCATAAGCTCGTTGAACAGGCTTTGCGTGAAATATAACAGAGTCTAGGAGTGCTTTTAGTGTCCTGGTGGTCCACAGGTAGCATTCCCTGGTCACAATTATAAGATTTTGGGTTTGAATCCTGGTGGGGTGAGGTGTTGATTTTATGTAGAAGTCCGCGTGCTTTATTGGGCTAAAGAAATATATTTGGATCCTCGTGTTTCGTAGCCGCATTTCGTTAAACGTTACTCTGATCACCTAAGCAGCACGGGTGGTCCCCATTAGAGGTTCATGGCGCCATAAGGTCGTTGAACAGGCTTTGTGTGAAATATAACAGAGTCTAGGACTTCTTTTAGTGTCCTGGTGGCCCAGAGGTAATCGTCCCCCTGTCACAATTATAAGATCGTGGGTTCAAATCCTGGTGGGGTGAGGTGTTGATTATATGTAGAAGTCCGCGTGTTTATTGGGATAATGAAATATATATGGATCCTCGTGTTTCGAAGCCGCATTTGGTAAAACATTGCTCTGATCACCTAAGCGGCACGGGTGGTCCCCATTAGAGGTTCTCGGCGCCATAAGCTCGTTTAACAGGCTTTGTGTGAAATATAGCAGAGTCTAGGACTGCTTTTATTGTCCTGGTGGTCCACAGGTAGCATTCCCTAGTCACAATTATAAGATTTTGGGATTGAATCCTGGTGGGGTGAGGTGTTGATTTTATGTAGAAGTCCGCGTGCTTTATTGGGCTAATGAAATATATATGGATCCTCGTGTTTCGAAGCCGGATTTGGTAAAACGTTGCTCTGATCACCTAAGCGGCACGGGTGGTCCCCATTAGAGGTTCACGGCGCCATAAGCTCGTTGAACAGGCTATGTGTGAAATATACCAGAGTCTAGGACTGCTTTTATTGTCTTGGTGGCCCAGAGGTAGCGTTCCCCGGTCACAATTATAAGATCGTGGATTCAAATCCTGGTGGGGTGAGGTGTTGATTATATGAAGAAGTCCGAGTGCTTTATTGGGCAAATGAAATATATATGGATCCTCGTGTTTCGATGCCGCATTTGATAAAACGTTGCTCTGATCACCTAAGCGGCACGGGTGGTCCCCATTAGAGGTTCATGGCGCCATAAGGTCGTTGAACAGGCTTTGTGTGAAGTATAGTAGAGTCTAGGACTGCTTTTAATGTCCTGGTGGCCCAGAGGTAGCGTCCCCCGGTCACAATTATAAGATCGTGGGTTCAAATCCTTGTGGGATGAGGTGTTGATTATATGTAGAACTCCGCATGCTTTATCGGGCTAATGAAATATATGTGGATACTCGTGTTTCGAAGCCGGTTTTGGTAAAACGTTGCTCTGATCACCTAAGGGGCAAGGGTGGTCCCCATTAGAGGTTCATGGCGCCATAAGCTCGTTGAACAGGATTTGTGTGAAATATAGCAGAGTGTAGGACTGCTTTTATTGTCCTGGTGGCCGAGAGGTAGCGTTTCCCGGTCACAATTATAAGATCGTGGGTTCAAATCCTGGTGGGGTGAGGTTTTGATTATATGTAGAAGTCCGCGTTCTTTATTGGGGGATTGAAATATATATGGATCCTCGAGTTTCCAAGCCAGATTTGGTAAAACGTTGCTCTGATAACCTAAGCGGCACTGCTGGTTCCAATAAGAGGTTCACGGCGCCATAAGCTCATTCAACAGGCTTTGTGTGAAATATAACAGTCTAGGACTGCTTTTAGTTTCCTGGTGGTTCAGAGGCACCGTTCCCCGGTCACAGTTATAAGATCATGGGTTCAAATCCTGCTGGGGTGAGGTGTTGATTATATGTAGAAGTCCGCGTGCTTTATTGGGATAATGAAATATATATGGATCCTCGTGTTTCGAAGCCGCATTTGGTAAAACATTGCTCTGATCACCTAAGCAGCACGGGTGGTCCCCATTAGAGGTTCACGGCGCCATAATCTCGTTGAACAGGCTTTGTGTGAAATATAGCAGAGTCTAGGACTGCTTTATTGTCCTGGTGGCCCAGAGGTAGCATTCCCCGGTCACAATTATAAGATCGTGGGTTCAAATCCTGGTGGGGTGAGGTGTTGATTATATGAAGAAGTCAGCGTGCTTTATTGGGCTAATGAAATATATATGGATCCTCGTGTTTCGAAGCCGCTGTATGTATATTATGTATGCTGGATTATGTATTATGTATGTATATTATGTATGTGCTCCATTTATATTTGTTCAGCCTAGCTAGCAGCGTGTGGCAATGTTATTACCATATCCCACATGCTTAATTAATGTGCCTGGCGACGTATGGAAGCTGCTAATGTATCACTTGCCATACGTCGTCTATAGCAGTTGACCAGGACCTTAGCTAGGGAGCAGTGCTATCCACCTCTGTGTACATACTCTTATCCAGTAAACCGAACCTACAAAACTATACAGGTGTTTGTGTTCTCTCCTGTATATAGAACTTATTACCCAGAATACCTAACATGGCGCAGTGCGTAGTTTTACTGGATTATTACGAGTGATTAGTGCAAGTTTGTGGAAAGCCGGCTGATGGATCCCCGCCTTGGGTCAACCCCGCGTCATCCCTCGAAGAATTTCGCAACTTTGAGCAGTGTCAGTGACAGTGATTTTCTGTGAAGTGTTTAGTGCATTGTGTGTTTCGTGCCATTCATGTGTGACCTTGTTCGAACGGATTTCCAAGGTATACGGCATGTTCTGGGCATTTGTGGGGTGTAGAGCTCAGCGCACCCTCCTCTGACCGTTTACAGAGAGCGACTGAGCTACTCCTATCTCCACCCCCCTCCCTCACAGCGCCGCCTCCACCCCCCCTCACAGCTGGGGCGAGACGCTCTGCCTGCCTGGGACACACACACATACATGTACTAACACTTGCTGACCGCGCGGCTTCATTATATATATTTTATATATATAACCTACTTATCTGTGTATTGAATTAAATTTTTTTGTCTGAAATCTTGTTGATACGACGGGCTGACCGGTCAACACTGATTTAAGACACAGTACACAGATAAAGTAGTTATGTCTCATGCCTTACGTAGCCGTGGACCCAGCGCCTGGATGAGTCAAGCGGATGATAGTCCCCCAGAGATGGATGACCAGGCCGGCCCAGCTCCCACAACATCGCGCAGCCCTTCACCTCAACATTCAGCGTTATCTCCAGAAATAATTGCCTTAATGAAGTTTATGAGAGATGAGAGACGCGAGGATGAAGCTCACAGACGTTTGGCGGATGAGCACAGAAGGCAAGCAGAGGCAGAACGAGACCACCAACGGAGAATGGAAGACAGTGCACGGTTTGAAGCCTTGATATCTCGCCTCACTGTTAACCAAGCCCCTGGCTCTAACACTGCCTCGGTACTGAACGGTTCAGATACCTCATCCATGCTTCCTTCACGCCCCCCAGCCCCACCTAAAGCAGCAGCTCAAACACCGCCCATCTTGGAGCCTGATGTAAATTTCCAGACTTTTCGCGAATGGCGGCGGCGGTGGGCTGATTATGCTGCAATGGTGGATCTCCAGAGTTTGTCACAGCCTAAACAACTCATCCAGCTGCGTATGTGCCTGTCCTTGGAAGTTCAGCGTGTCTTAGAACATACGTTGCAGGTACCCCCAACCTCTTCGCTGTCTGTAGAGGAGGTACTGGACGTTCTACAACGGCTCACCAAAGGACAGCAGAATGAAGCTCTGCGCAGGAGGGAATTGTTTAGCTGTAGACAGACGGAGGGTGAGTCTTTTGACGCTTTTTATGTACGTCTTAAGAGAGCCTCGGAAGAGGTAGATATATGTTTAGGCCACCACCAGCAGTGCGAGGAGACCCAGTTGAAGCAGGTGATCCTGATGGGTGTTAAGGACGAGGAACTTGTCCAACGCCTCACCTCCCTCGACTCTTCCTCTTCTCTTCAGGATGTGTTGACGATATGTCGCTCCTATGAGGCTGCCAGGTGTGCCACCTCTGCCATCCGAGCTCCCCCTACAGCTGTACGCGCTGTGTCCCGGTACAAGAAGGACAAGAAGTCTGCTCCTACGCCTTCGCCCACCACGTCCACGCCCGGTTCATTTTGTAACAACTGTGGTAAGCAGCACGGAACACAGGTGTGTCCAGCTGCTCAGTCTACCTGCAACAGTTGTGACCGTATGGGCCACTGGTCGCTCACAGTGCGGTGCCCAGCTAAGTACGTACAGTGCAATGTGTGCGGTCGTCTGGGCCACTATGACAAGTGTTGCCCTACCCACGAACCCAAGGGACAGCGTCGGCGGAAGCTCCGGCGCCCTTCTACCAGTGAGGGCCGCCCACAGTCGCCAAATCAGAGGCACGACGACCCTGGACAAAGCCCGACCCATTTTAGGAGGGTGTACTCCTCGCATCCCAGGACCAAAGTCCCCCAGTACATCAGCGTCATCGTGACCTACGGCGGTGTGTCATCCCGTCTTCAGATGTTGCCCGACACCGGCGCTGATGCTACAGTCATCGGTCCCCAGCATTTGCGATGCTTGGGGCTCTCTCCAAGCGATCTAGGACCGCCTCCCGAGGACCTCTGCGTCACGGCAGATGGTTCACAGATGGCCCCAGCCCTGGGTTCACTCTATGCACATGTCACCTTTGGCAACAGGTCGTGTCAGGCCTGGATTGACGTGCATAATGGTGTCCCGACTCCCTTGCTGTCCTACAGACATTGTCAAGAGTTGGCCATCATCTCCCAGGACTTCCCAACACCGATTCTCGAGGTAAATTACGCCAACAGGGTGCACGAAGGGAGCAGCAACTACCCTGCTGCCGCCCTACCCCTACCTCTGGCCAGTGACACCTCTCCTTCGGTAGTTGTCCCTGCTGCATCACGTCCCCACGCCTTGGCTCGCCTTCACGACAGTCACCGTGGAGCTGAGGCCACCAAACGACGTGCACGACAGACTGTGTTCCGGCCTGGCATCGACCCCGACATCTCCAATGCTGTCCAGGTGTGTAAGCCCCGCCACGTATTACAACCCAGCCAGCAGCAGGTACCCTTCATGAGTGACGACAACCCCACCCGCCCCTTTGAGTCTGTGTCGGCCGACTTTTTCTGTGTGTCAGGAAAGTCCTTCCTGGTTATCGTCGACCGTCTCTCTGGTTGGCCGGTTGTCATCAAGGGCGGTAATGACACGACGTCTGCCGCCACCATCAGCAAGTTCCGCCACTACTTCCGTGACGTGGGCGTTCCTGTACGCCTGCGAACCGACGGAGGGCCTCAGTTCACAAGCCGGGACTTTGCTGCGTTCCTTGACCGATGGGGAGTCCGGCATGTGTTGTCATCGCCCCATTACCCGCAGTCCAACGGCCACGCTGAGGCTGCTGTCAAATCCTTGAAGCACCTCATCCTTAAGGTGGCCCCTTCTGGGAATATTGACTGCGAGGCCTTCGACCGGGGTCTTCTTGAACTCCGCAACACACCTAACTACACCGGACGCTCCCCTGCCCAGGTTTTGTATGGACGCCCCCTCGTTCTTGTGTCCCTGCTCACCCTCAATCCTTCTCCAAGGAGTGGCAGGCCAAGACAGAGGATTGTGATCGCCGAGCCGCCGAACGTGTTCAGGACGTCGTCGCCCGCTACAACGACCACGCCCGTTCTCTCCCCAGGTTGAGTGTCGGCACCCAAGTCCGTGTTCAGGACCCGACCTCCCTACGTTGGGACAAAGTAGGCGTAGTCATGGGTCTCGGCAGGTCACGGGACTACCAGGTGCGGTTACCCAGTGGTCGTGTGTGGTGGAGGAACCGCCGTTTTCTCCGCCCCGTAACACTGCCTTCTGCTGGCCCCGCCACCAGTGTTGAGTCCCATACCCTTCCCAGTGATGAAGCCCCTCGACGCTCAGAACGGATCCAGACGAAAAGGTCCGCTCAAGACTTTGCTATGAGCGTATAGGGGGGAGGGAGGTGTATGTATATTATGTATGCTGGATTATGTATTATGTATGTATATTATGTATGTGCTCCATTTATATTTGTTCAGCCTAGCTAGCAGCGTGTGGCAATGTTATTACCATATCCCACATGCTTAATTAATGTGCCTGGCGACGTATGGAAGCTGCTAATGTATCACTTGCCATACGTCGTCTATAGCAGTTGACCAGGACCTTAGCTAGGGAGCAGTGCTATCCACCTCTGTGTACATACTCTTATCCAGTAAACCGAACCTACAAAACTATACAGGTGTTTGTGTTCTCTCCTGTATATAGAACTTATTACCCAGAATACCTAACAGCCGCATTTGGTAAAACGTTGCTCTGATCACCTAAGCGGCACGGGTGGTCCCCTATAGTGGTTCACAGCGCCATAAGCTCGTTGAAAAGGCTTTGTGTGAAATATAGCAGAGTCTAGGGCTGCTTTTATTGTCCTAGTGGCCCAGAGGTAGCATTCCCCGGTCACAATTATAAGATCGTGGGTTCAAATCCTGGTGGGGTGAGGTGTTGATTATATGTAGAAGTCTGCGTGCTTTATTGGGCTAATGAAATATATATGGATCCTCGTGTTTCGAAGCCGGTTTTGGTAAAACGTTGCTCTGATCACCTAAGCGGCACCGGTGGTCCCCATTAGTGGTCATGGAGCCATAAGGTCGTTGAACAGGCTTTGTGTGAAATATAACAGTCTAGGACTGCTTTTAGTTTCCTGGTGGTTCAGAGGCACCGTTCCCCGGTCACAGTTATAAGATCATGGGTTCAAATCCTGATGGGGTGAGGTGTTGATTATATGTAGAAGTCTGCGTGCTTTATTGGGATAATGAAATATATATGGATCCTCGTGTTTCGAAGCCGGATTTGGTAAAACATTGCTCTGATCACCTAAGCAGCACGGGTGGTCCCCATTAGAGGTTCACGGCGCCATAATCTCGTTGAACAGGCTTTGTGTGAAATATAGCAGAGTCTAGGACTGCTTTTATTGTCCTGGTGGCCCAGAGGTAGCATTCCGCCGGTCACAATTAGAAGATCGTGAGTTCAAATCCTGGTGGGGGGAGGTGTTGATTATGTGTAAAAGTCCGTGTGCTTTATTGGGCTAATGAAATATATATGGATCCTCGTGTTTCGAAGCCGCATTTGGTAAAACGTTGCTCTGATCACCTAAGCGGCACGGGTGGTCCCCTATAGTGGTTCACAGCGCCATAAGCTCGTTGAAAAGGCTTTGTGTGAAATATAGCAGAGTCTAGGGCTGCTTTTATTGTCCTAGTGGCCCAGAGGTAGCATTCCCCGGTCACAATTATAAGATCGTGGGTTCAAATCCTGGTGGGATGAGGTGTTGATTATATGTAGAAGTCTGCGTGCTTTATTGGGCTGATGAAATATATATGGATCCTCGTGTTTCGAAGCAGGTTTTGGTAAAACGTTGCTCTGATCACCTAAGCGGCACCGGAAGTCCCCATTAGTGGTTCATGGAGCCATCAGGTCGTTGAACAGGCTTTGTGTGAAATATAGTAGAGACTTGGACTGCTTTTATTGTCCTGGTGGCCCAGAGGTAGCATACCCCGGTCACAATTATAAGATCGTGGGTTTGAATCCTGGTGGGGTGAGGTGTTGATTATATGTAGAAGTCCGCGTGCTTTATTGGGCTAATGAAATATATATGGATCCTCGTGTTTCGAAGCCGCATTTGGTAAAACGTTGCTCTGATCACCTAAGCGGCACGGGTGGTCCTCATTAAAGGTTCACGTCGCCAAAAGCTCGTTGAACAGGCTTTGTGTGAAATATAGCAGAGTCTAGGAATGCTTTTAGTGTCCTGGTGGCCCGGTCACAATTAGAAGATCGTGGGTTCGAATCCTGGTGGGGTGAGGTGTTGATTATATGAAGAAGTCCGCGTGCTTTATTAGGCTAATGAAATATATATGGATCCTCGTGTTTCGAAGCCGCATTTGGTAAAACGTTGCTCTGATCACCAAAGCGGCACGGGTGGTCCTCATTAGAGGTTAACGGTGCCTTAAGCTCGTTGAACAGGCATTGTGTGAAATATATCAGAGTCTAGGACTGCTTTTATTGTTCCTGGTGGCCCAGAGGTAGCGTCCCCCGGTCACAATTATAAGATCGTGGGTTCAAATCCTGGTGGAGTGAGGTGTTGATTATATGTAGAAGTCCGCGTGCTTTATTGGGCTAATGAAATATATATGGATCCCCGTGTTTCGAAGCCGGTTTTGGTAAAACGTTGCTCTGATCACCTAAGCGGCACCGGTGGTCCCCATTAGTGGTTCATGGAGCCATGAAGTCGTTGAACAGGCTTTGTGTGAAATATAGTAGAGACTTGGACTGCTTTTATTGTCCTGGTGGCCCAGAGGTAGCATACCCCGGTCACAATTATAAGATCGTGGGTTTGAATCCTGGTGGGGTGAGGTGTTGATTATATGTAGAAGTCCGCGTGCTTTATTGGGCTAATGAAATATATATGGATCCTCGTGTTTCGAAGCCGCATTTGGTAAAACGTTGCTCTGATCACCTAAGCGGCACGGGTGGTCCTCATTAAAGGTTCACGACGCCAAAAGCTCGTTGAACAGGCTTTGTGTGAAATATAGCAGAGTCTAGGAATGCTTTTAGTGTCCTGGTGGCCCAGAGGTAGCGATCCCCGGTCACAATTAGAAGATCGTGGGTTCAAATCCTGGTGGTGTGAGGTGTTGATTATATGTAGAAGTCTGCGTGCTTTATTGGGATAATGAAATATATATGGATCCTCGTGTTTCGAAGCTGCATTTGGTAAAACATTGCTCTGATCACCTAAGCAGCACGGGTAATTCCCCTATAGTAGTTCACCAGCATGGCTAGATTGAACGGAAAGCATTAATCTCTTAGAATCTGGACTGCTTTTGTGTCTCGTGGCCCAGAGAGTAGATTTTGTCACAATTATAAGATCGGGGTTTCAAATCCTGGTGGGGTGAGGTGTTGATTATATGTAGAAGTCTGCTTGCTTTATTGGGCTAATGAAATATATTTGAATCCTCGTATTTCGAAGACGCATTTGGTAAAACGGTGCTCTGATCACCTAAGCGGCACGGGTGGTCCCCATTAGAGGTTCACGGTGCCATAAGCCCGTTGAACAGGCTTTGTGTGAAATATAGCAGAGTCTAGGACTGCTTTTATTGTCCTGGTGGCCCAGAGGTAGCGTTCCCCCGTCACAATTATAAGATCGTGGGTTCAAATCCTGGTGGGATGAGGTGTTGATTATATGTAGAACTCCGCGTGCTATATTGGGCTAATGAAATATATATGGATCCTCGTGTTTCGAAGCCGCATTTGGTAAAACGTTGCTCTGATCACCTAGGCGGCAAGGGTGGTCCCCATTAGAGGTTCACGGCGCCAAAAGCTCGTTGAACAGGCTTTGTGCGAAACATAGCAGAGTCTAGGACTGCTTTTAGTGTCCTGGTGACCCAGAGGTAGCGTTCCCCGGTCACAATTAGAAGATCGTGGGTTCGAATCCTGTTGGGGTGAGGTTTTGATTATATGAAGAACTCCGCGTGCTTTATTGGGCTAATGAAATATATATGGATCCTCGTGTTTCGAAGCCGCATTTGGTAAAACGTTGCTCTGATCACCTAAGTAACACGGGTGGTCCCCTATAGTGGTTCACAGCGCCATAAGCTCGTTGAACAGGCTTTGTGTGAAATATAGCAGAGTCTAGGACTGCTTTTATTGTCCTAGTGGCCCAGAGGTAGCATTCACCGGTAACAATTATAAGATCGTGGGTTCAAATGCTGGTGGGGTGAGGTGTTGATTATATGTAGAAGTCTGCATGCTTTATTGGGCTAATGAAATATATATGGATCCTCGTGTTTCGAAGCCGGATTTGGTAAAACGTTGCTCTGATCACCTAAGCGGCACAGGTGGTCACCATTAGAGGTTCATGGAGCCATAAGGTCGTTGAAGAGGCTTTATGTGAAATATAGTAGAGACTTGGACTGCTTTTATTGTCCTGGTGGCCCAGAGGTAGCATACCCCGGCCACAATTATATGATCGTGGGTTTGAATCCTGGTGGGGTGAGGTATTGATTATATGTAGAAGTCCGAGTGCTTTATTGGGCTAATGAAATATATATGGATACTCGTGTTTCCAAGCCGGATATGGTAAAACGTTGCTCTGATCACCTAAGGGGCAAGGGTGGTTCCCATTAGAGGTTCAAGGCGCCATAAGGTCGTTGAACAGGCTTTGTGTGAAATATAGTAGATTCTAGGACTGCTTTTATTGTCCTGGTGGCCCAGAGGTACCATACCCCGGTCACAATTACAAGATCGTGGGTTTGAATCCTGGTGGGGTGAGGTGTTGATTATATGTAGAAGTCCGAGTGCTTTATTGGGCTAATGAAATATATTTGGATCCTCGTGTTTCGAAGCCGCATTTGGAAAAACGTTGCTCTGATCACCTAAGCAGCACGGGTGGTCCCCATTAGAGGTTCACGGCGCCATAAGCTAGTTGAACAGGATTTGTGTGAAATATAGCAGAGTGTAGGACTGCTTTTATTGTCCTGGTGGCCCAGAGGTAGCGTTCACCGGTCACAATTAAAAGATCGTTGGTTCAAATCCTGGTGGGGTGAGGTTTTGATTATATGTAGAAGTCCGAGTGCTTTATTGGGCGATTGAAATATATATGGATCCTCGAGTTTCCAAGCCAGATTTAGTAAAACGTTGCTCTGATAACCTAAGCGGCACTGCTGGTCCCAATAAGAGGTTCACGGCGCCATATGCTCATTCAACAGGCTTTGTGTGAAATATAACAATCTAGGACTGCTTTTAGTTTCCTGGTGGTTCAGAGGCACCGTTCCCCGGTCACAGTTATAAGATCAGGGGTTCAAATCCTTGTGGGGTGAGGTGTTGATTATATGTAGAAGTCTGCGTGCTTTATTGGGATAATGAAATATATATGGATCCTCGTGTTTCGAAGCCGCATTTGGTAAAACATTGCTCTGATCACCTAAGCAGCACGGGTGGTCCTCATTAGAGGTTCACGGCGCCATAATCTCGTTGAACAGGCTTTGTGTGAAATATAGCAGAGTCTAGGACTGCTTTTATTGTCCTGGTGGCCCAGAGGTAGCGTTCCGCCTGTCACAATTAGAAGATCTTGAGTTCAAATCCTGGTGGGGTGAGGTGTTGATTATGTGTAGAAGTCCGCGTGCTTTATTGGGCTAATGAAATATATATGGATCCTCGTGTTTCGAAGCCGCATTTGTTAAAACGTTGCTCTGATCACCTAAGCGGCACGGGTGGTCCCCATTAGAGGTTCACGGCGCCATAAGCTCGTTGAACAGGCTTTGTGTGAAATATAGAAGAGTCTAGGACTGCTTTTATTGTCCTGGTGGCCCAGAGGTAGCATTCCCCGGTCACAATTATAAGAGTCGTGGGTTCAAATCCTGGTGGGATGACGTGTTGATTATATGTACAAGTCCGCGTGCTTTTTTGGGCGATTGAAATATATATGGATCCTCGTGTTTCGAAGCCGCATTTGGTAAAACGTTGCTCTGATCACCTAAGCGGCACGGGTGGTCCTCATTAGAGGTTCACGGCGCCATAAGCTCGTTGAACAGGCTTTGTGTGAAATATAGCAGAGTCTAGGGCTGCTTTTATTGTCCTAGTGGCCCAGAGGTAGCATTCCCATGTCACAATTATAAGATCGTGTGTTCAAATCCTGGTGGGGTGAGGTGTTGTTTATATGTAGAAGTCTGCGTGCTTTATTGGGCTAATGAAATATATATGGATCCTCGTGTTTCGAAGCCGGTTTTGGTAAAACGTTGCTCTGATCACCGAAGCGGCACCGGTGGTCCCCATTAGTGGTCATGGAGCCATAAGGTCGTTGAACAGGCTTTGTGTGAAATATAACAGTCTAGGACTGCTTTTAGTTTCCTGGTGGTTCAGAGGCACCGTTCCGCGGTCACAGTTATAAGATCATGGGTTCAAATCCTGATGGGGTGAGGTGTTGATTATATGTAGAAGTCTGCGTGCTTTATTGGGATAATGAAATATATATGGATCCTCGTGTTTCGAAGCCGCATTTGGTAAAACATTGCTCTTATCACCTAAGCAGCACGGGTGGTCCCCATTAGAGGTTCACGGCGCCATAATCTCGTTGAACAGGCTTTGTGTGAAATATAGTAGAGTCTAGGACTGCTTTTATTGTCCTGGTGGCCCAGAGGTAGCATTCCCCGGTCACAATTATAAGATCGTGGGTTCAAATCCTGGTGGGGTGAGGTGTTGATTATATGAAGAAGTCCGCGTGCTTTATTGGGCTAATAAAATATATATGGATCCTCGTGTTTCGAAGCCGCATTTGGTAAAACGTTGCTCTGATCACCTAAGCGGCACGGGTGGTCCCCTATAGTGGTTCACAGCGCCATAAGCTCGTTGAAAAGGCTTTGTGTGAAATATAGCAGAGTCTAGGGCTGCTTTTATTGTCCTAGTGGCCCAGAGGTAGCATTCCCCGGTCACAATTATAAGATCGTGGGTTCATATCCTGGTGGGGTGAGGTGTTGATTATATGTAGAAGTCCGCGTGCTTCATTGGGCTTATGAAATATATATGGATCCTCGTATTTCCAAGCCGGATTTGGTAAAACGTTGCTCTGATCACCTACGCGGCACAGGTGGTCCCTATTAGAGGT
>NW_024734591.1:0-35520 GCF_018991925.1 Homarus americanus | reverse complement strand
GGGCGCAGGAAATTAGGGACTGTTAGGGGAGATCTCCATAAATCTCCAATTCAAACAGTTAACATGCCTTCAATTAAAATCAAAGTGGACCGTACCATCCAACCGTGCACGGACCTCGCCTCACTTATTTTCCAGCTGACATGTATATTTCAGAGCCGTTCCTTCACCAATGACGACATTATCAAAATATTTGTACAAACTGATGAAGATGCCGACCTATTCCACTCCCCAGCAATGAACAACACACTGAGGGACAATGGCCTAACGGTCCTCAGTTCACCCGAATACCGCGCAAAATGCACCCTCATATGTAGAAAAGTCATTCCTCAGATCCTTGACAACCCTAACCTATTGACAGAACTCAACTCACAAAACACCCCCCAAATGACATATGCAGCCCGGATGGGAACTCTCCCCATGTTAAAAATCACTACGGCTACTCAAACTGACGCCATCAAATTAAAATCATACGGAATTAAAATCGGCAGCAATATCATCCCCTCAAGAGACATTGAATTCCAACACTTCATACAAGTACACCAATGTTTCAATTGCTACCAATTCGGGCACAACACCAACCGCTGCAGTAACACAATAACTTGCTCAAAGTGTGCCAATCAAGGCCACTCATACCGAAACTGCACTGCCACGGTAACTAAATGCTACAACTGTAAAGGCCCTCACGCTGCTATCAGCAACAAGTGCAAAATCAGACTCGACAATAGCACAACACCACTCCCTCCCCGCCGACCTTCACCTCCTACAGCACCCCCCACAGCACCACCTCCACCTCCCCACCACTCACTCCCTACTGCCTCGGCCCTCCCCACCCGCACTTGCTGGACCAACAACGTGACCGCCCCCCCACCCTCCTCCGACATGGATGCAAAAATCACCACCATCATACTTCTGGCACATACCCTAAGCAACGGAAACAGGTCTCTTTTTCTGAAACTGGCAATTGATGGTTTGAGGGAGAACGGCCTCCCTACCATACACATTCCTGATTCCTTCAGAACCGGTCCCGACCTCATCTTCCCCACTGCCCCCATCCCCGACCGGACCAGCATGCCACCCCCTCCCCCCAGAGAAGCCACTGCAATCTCCCTCCGCCCCTCCACTTCTGCCATGCCCACACCTGACTTATCTCACCAACCTACTGTTACCTCACCCCCCGGAGTAATCAGTCGAAAACCTCCCGACCCCTCCACCTTGACCTTGCCTACACCTGACTTTTCCCACACGACTACGATGAACTCCCGAACCTCCAAAATTCGAACCAAACCCAATCTTCCCCTAACACCTCAGACTCCCAAGAATAAAATGGCTGCCCATCCCCCCACTGAAATGGTGGTCAAGACCACTAGACCTAAGAGGAAAAACACCTCCCCCCTTTCTTCCTACACACCTGACTGCAAAAGAATTATAAAATACACACATCCAACTAAATCTATAAGTAAAGTAAATCTATTCGGCACTACCCCAAAGAAAACAGGAAACAACCCCGACACGAACCTAGCACACTCCACTCCTCTTCCCGACTCCCCGACACACACAGTCACGTAACCGCCCATCCCTCACCTACATACACCTCACTCAGACCTCGCTCACAGTCACTCGACAAGTTAGACCTCATCTCTGCACCCCAGAATTTCAATCTCATATAAGTAACAAATTATACAACATGATCACCATTATGCAATACAACTGTAGAGCATATCACTCAAACAGACACGCCATCTCTCTCCTCATACAAGAACACAACCCAGACATCCTCCTCCTTAACTCAACATGCACAAACACCAAAATCAAGCACTTCGGCTACACAAGCAGACAATCACCCCACGAACTATTCGAGGGCGTTGAAATCCTCATCAGATCCTCCATGAAACACGAATTCATCACCAACTTTGCTTTCAAACACTTCATGGCCGCCAAGATCTACACTCAACACGGACAGATTATCATCTGCACAACATACTCAAGACCTAACTCGCGTATCCCCTTCACAGACCTAAACTCCATCTTTAACAACTCACACCTACCTGTAATACTAATGGCCGACCTCAATGCACACCACACCGCATTCCATCAAAACCGCATCGACCCCCTTGGCCAACAACTACACGCTTTGGTCACTCACAAAAACCTTCACCACATTGGCCCTTTCTTCCCCACATTCTACGCTGCTCACGGTAAAGGCACTCCAGACATCGTCATCACCAACACCCCTGCCCTCCAATTCCAACACTACATCACTCCCGGCCCCCTATCAGGCTCAGACCACATTCCCATCACTCTTCACCTCTCCAACAATCCCAACCTCCTCCCAGCAACCTCACCTCAATACCAGTATCAACACGCAGATTGGGATGCCTTCAAGAAAACACTCTCTGAACAACAATACACTCTCAACCTCGAACACCAACCCACTAGGATGATTGAGGAAACCTGGACACACCTTTTCAACACTATCACCGCTATAGCAGATACCCACATTCCTAAACACCGGTTCAAGAAAAAATACTCCTTCACACCCTCCATAAGAACTCAACGCCTACTTCACTGCTACAGGACACGATTCGAACTAAACAAACTTAACCTAGCACCAGTTTACACAGACATCACCA
The DNA here is from genome assembly GCF_018991925.1 of Homarus americanus. Taxonomy (NCBI): domain Eukaryota; kingdom Metazoa; phylum Arthropoda; class Malacostraca; order Decapoda; family Nephropidae; genus Homarus; species Homarus americanus. The sequence goes on along the minus strand of NW_024734591.1, from coordinate 32,890 downwards.
CACTAAGAACACACATCATCCACAGCCTCCTTCAAGACCATGCGGTTCACTGGGCAAAACTCGTAGAGGCTGCCCAGGAACACAGAACACATAACCCTCGAGAATTTTGGCAAAGGATCGCCAAGCTGAGAGGAACAGCAAAATCCCCCTTTGATCACCTGTTAGTAAATGGTAGGAAAATCAATGAGCCAGCCGACGTAGCACAAACACTAAAACAACACTAGGAACACATTTTCCACCCACACCCTCCCACACAACAAAGGTACATCTTAAACCACATAAACAACATCACCACACACATGCAAACACTTCACGACAGAACAACTCCTGACAACACAATAGGATAATTTCCAGGTGACAGCAATATTGGTCAAGCAATCCTGAAGCACCTGCCCCCAGAAACTGTCACAGCCATTACTTACCTTTACAACACCCAACTGGCTACAGGATACTTCCCAAAACTCTTTAAGACAGCCACAGCCATCATGATACCTAAACCAAACAAAAACCCAACAGATCCACAAAACTACAGACCGATCAGCATACTAGAAGTCTTAGGCAAAACTATTGAAAGACTATACAACACCCGCCTCAGATACCACCTTGAAGATGAACAACTACTGTCCTACAAGCAGTTCGGCTTCAGAGCACACCACTCAACTCAAGACGCACTCAATATAATGACAAACTACCTCCACATGAACAAAGGTGCATACAAGATAGCACTCATTACAAAAGACGTACAAAAAGCCTTCGACACAGTTTGGCACGATGGATTAAAGTATAAGATATGCACCAATTTTAACCTCCCTCAAAAATCACAACAATTACTATGTAACTTCCTAACAGACAGAAAAATGAGGATAAAAGTCACACCTGCCTACTCTGACCACTTCACACTGCATGCAGGAGTCCCACAAGGATCAGTCCTGTCCCCAACACTATACATTCTTTACACAAACGACTTACCCGACCCCTTACACATCGACTCTCTGACAATACAGTACGCCGACGATGTAACCCAACTAGTCAGACACAGAACTCTTGATCACCTAACAGACAAAGCTCACAGGGAACTCGAACAAGTTACACAATGGGAACTCGGATGGCGAATACAAACCAACCCGAACAATGCACAAATCACCTACTTCGGCACCAAAAGACGACAACCACGTCACATTTACCTAAACCCCTACATCGCCTACCCTTCACCTATAACTATCAAACGAACAAACACAATCCTAGGAGTCACATTCAACGACACCCTCACCATGACACTACACACCAATATGAAGGCTTTGATCGCAAACAAAACACTCGGGAATATATACAGATTCAGAACCGCATCAATCAAAACCAAAACACACCCATTCAAAGCCCTCATACGCCCACTATTGACTTATGCACCTAACACACTCCAGCTAGCACCACCATCAAGCGCCAAGAAACTTCAAGTCATACAAAACAAAGCACTAAGATTCATCCATAACACACACTGGTCATCCTTCACCCGAAATAGTCATCTACATGAACTCAGCTCCGTCCCCCCACTTAACATCTACTGGAGACAACTAGGTGACAAACAAATAGAATCACTCCTCACTACTTACCCTCAATGGCAGGATTATTTCGACAACATCATACTCCCACGCAGATTCAGAGACAGAAATCCCTCCATACTAAACAGACCAAACACTCCCCTCCCACCTCCCTTGTATTAATAACTTCCCTATAACCACACACAAAAAAATTTCCCCCCCAAATTAAACCTAACCTCTCCTTAACCCTCACCCAACGATTCCCTCCTCCCCCCCTCACTCCAAACCCCACGCCACCAACTCAAACTCAAGACCACTCCGACAAAAAAAAAAACTAACCCACTCAACCTGGTAATCTAACACTTCAAACAAAAGAAAAGAAAGACCCTAACAATCCCCAAAAATAAAAAAACCTAACATACCAGGCTACTAATCCCACACAAAAAAAAAAAAAAAAAAAAAAAAAATAACCATTCTACCGTTAACTAACCACACCCTATCACTCCTCCCAAAATAAAAACCTAACTTACCCAGCCGTTACTAGCAATCCCACACAAAATAAAAAATAACCATTCTACCATTAACTAACCACACCCTATCACTCCTCCCAAAACAAATACCTAACTTACCCATCCCATACTAACTCGGATGACATGTACGTTTCCCTTAGCCAATAAGGTCGGGGAGAGTTCCACAGTGCCTGTACGCAAGCCCTCTCCCTCAAGAATGTTACCTACACTGTTTTATGGACACCTCCCTTAGCCAAAAAGGTCGGAGAGGTGTGCCTAATAAAAACGGTACCAAATTGCAGACGACATTGAACGCCTCCCTTAGCCAATAAGGTCGGGGAGGGGTGCATTGTACCTGTACAAAAACCCTCTCCCTCAAGAATGGGGCCAGAACTCACAATACCTGCAAGAGCCTACCGCAATTTAAGAAGTCCTTTACTAGCCAAAGGAAAGAAAGAATGTAATGATTAACCCAACTCTGCCAACCACTAACAAAACCTACAATCCTCCCAAAAGAAAAACTTAACCCACCCAACCTTACTCACAATTCCTCCTATAAAAAAGCTAACTCACTATCCAATCACTAATCAACACCTTCAATCCTCCCAAAAGAAAAACTTAATATAATTCGACCTTTTTTCATCAAGCCCCTTCGACCTCCAAAAAAAAAAAAAACCTATGACTCAATACAATTATTCATTAGCGCAACACAAATCATATCACACCTAAGGAATCCTTTCCTACTATAAATTAACCCAACAACCTCCAAAGCCCTCCTCTCCTCCCCCCTCCTCCCGACAACCGAACCATACCTGACCTTATATCAATTATCCTAACCCTCCCCCTCTCCCCTTACTACATTTCCACGCAAACGCATACACACTCACACAACAACCCCCCCGAAGCAAAAAAGTAATTCACCTCAACTCAACATACAACCTCCACCCCCGCCAATCCCCAAACACAAACTCCCCCACCCCCGCCAGACAAAGCCTCTCATAACACCACAACTCTCCAAAACCAAATCAAACATACCCAACCCCTATACCAGCCACTGTCAACATTATCGACCTAACTCAAGACTGAAACCAAACAACCTATATCTCACTCTCATCTCCGTTCACTATTTGACAAAGCTCAAATCTGTCCCCTGCTATTACTAAATAACTCTCCTACGATACACTCATCCTTCCTTACTACGAATACTTTGACATTTCAAGCTCAAAGATTCAAAACTCTTCCTCCAACTCTCTCCATTTCTCTCTGACATAGCTGAAAGACCCACAACTCTCAGAAACAAATCAAAACATACCCAACGTCTGTGACATCCAATTCTCAATAAAATCGACCTAACTCAAGACTGAAACCATTCAGCCTATATCTCATTCTCGTCTCCGTTCATAATTTGACAAAAAGCTCAAATCTGTCTGCTGCTATTACTAAAAACTCTCCTACGATACGCTCATCCTTCCTTACTATGAATACTTTGACATTTCAAGCTCAAAGATTCAAAACCCTTCCTCCAACTCGCTCCGTTCCTCTTTGACATAGCTCAAAGACTTTACCTTCTTCTTTCTCCAAACAACCCTACGACTAGCAAAATTTCCATGTTTTCACCTTCTCTGTTAATTTGTTCGTGTGTGGCCTGTGCGTCCGTCCACCTGCGCTTCTCGGCTTGCACCGCCGCCGTGGCGGGGCGGTTCTTCCTCCGCTTTGCCAACACTGCCTAAGCTGGACGACAACCAGAGCACCCGCGTTGGCCCTTTGCTTGCCCGGACCTGCTCCCGCCCTCCCTCTGCCTCGTCCTGATTGTGATTGTTGCACCCTCAGGGTATTTTGCCTACCCCCTCACGCAAGCGGTGTTTAGCCACTGCACCTGTTCTCTCCTTCTAAAATTCACTTCCATCCTCCCTTTATTCTTCCTCTGAACCTCCTTCCCCCCTGTCACTAGCATTTTTCTAGTTCTAGGCTGTACGCACCTGCGCTTCTCGGCTTGCACCGCCGCCGTGGCTGGGCGGTTCTTCCTCCGCTTTGCCAACACTGCCTAGGCTAGACGACAACCAAAGCACCAGCGTTGGCCCTTTGCTTGCCCGGACCTGCTCCCGCCCTCCCTCTGCCTCGTCCTGATTGTGATTGTTGCACCCTCAGGGCATTATGCCTACCCCCTCACGCAAGCGGTGTTTAGCCACTGCACCTGTTCTCTCCTTCTAAAATTCACTTCCATCCTCCCTTTATTCTTCCTCTGAACCTCCTTCCCCCTGTCACTAGCATTTTTCTAGTTCTTCTCGATTTTTAGTGAGTGAGTCGCCAGTCGCAGTCGGGAGCAGTCGCAGTCAGGAGCAGTAGCAGTCAGCCACAGAGCGAAGTGGAAGTCGGAGAAGGAACAGACTCAGCTGATTGGCTAGTCATTGGACCTATCCCACCTTCCCACGTACCTTGGAAAACCAAAGCACCTGACATCATTTCTCCACCTGACAATTCTGTTGATTCGATCAACACATTGAGCCTCTCCTACAGTATCGGACCTCCCTTAGGAACCCCGAATGCTGCTGAGGGGCTTGGTGTGAAGAGAGAGTCGGCAGTGAGTTTTCAGACCTTTTTCTTCTACTCTAATCCTTCTCTTCCGTGCCGTGAAAGGACCTATTCCCCTGTCAGCTGACGTACAGGGGAGTATTCGTCTGGAAACGCCCTCTGTCCCCACACCTCGCTAGTGCGTGTTTGTGTGAAGGGTGGAGGATCAGCACAGCCTGCCGATTCGCCTGGGGACCTCTGTGATAGTGCAGGGTCTCCCCTACGTGAGGGGCGCAGGAAATCAGGGACTGTTAGGGGAGATCTCCATAAATCTCCAATTCAAACAGTTAACATGCCTTCAATTAAAATTAAAGTGGACTGTACCATCCAACCGTGCACGGACCTCGCCTCACATATTTTCCAGCTGACCTGTATATTTCAGATCCGTTCCTTCACCAATGACGACATTATCAAAATATTTGTACAAACTGATGAAGATGCCGACCTATTCCACTCCCCAGCAATGAACAACAAACTGAAAAACAATGGCCTAACGGTCCTCAGCTCACCCGAATACCGCGCAAAATGCACCCTCATATGTAGAAAAGTCATCCCTCATATCCTTGACAACCCTAACCTATTGACAGATCTCAACTCACAAAACACCCCCCAAATGACATATGCAGCCCGGATGGGAACTCTCCCCATGTTAAAAATCACTAGGGCTACTCAAACTGACGCCATCAAATTAAAATCATACGGAATAAAAATCGGCAGCAATATCATCCCCTCAAGAGACATTGAATTCCAACACTTCATACAAGTACACCAATGTTTCAATTGCTACCAATTCGGGCACAACACCAACCGTTGCAGTAATACAATAACTTGCTCAAAGTGTGCCAATCAAGGCCACTCATACCGAAACTGCACTGCCACGGTAACTAAATGCTGCAACTGTAAAGGCCCTCACGCTGCTATCAGCAACAAGTGCAAAATTAGACTCGACAATAGCACAACACCACTCCCTCCCCGCCGACCTTCACCTCCTACAGCACCACCTCCACCTCCCCACCACTCACTCCCTACTGCCTCGGCCCTCCCCACCCGCACTTGCTGGACCAACAACGTGACCGCCCCCCCACCCTCCTCCGACATGGATGCAAAAATCACCACCATCATACTTCTGGCACATACCCTAAGCAACGGAAACAGGTCTCTTTTTCTGAAACTGGCAATTGATGGTTTGAGGGAGAACGGCCTCCCTACCATACACATTCCTGATTCCTTCAGAACCGGTCCCGACCTCATCTTCCCCACTGCCCCCATCCCCGACCGGACCAGCATGCCACCCCCTCCCCCCAGAGAAGCCACTGCAATCTCCCTCCGCCCCTCCACTTCTGCCATGCCCACACCTGACTTATCTCACCAACCTACTATTACCTCACCCCCCGGAGTAATCAGTCGAAAACCTCCCGACCCCTCCACCTTGACCTTGCCTACACCTGACTTTTCCCACACGACTACGATGAACTCCCGAACCTCCAAAATCCGAACCAAACCCAATCTTCCCTAACACCTCAGACTCCCAAGAATAAAATGGCTGCCCATCCCCCCACTGAAATGGTGGTCAAGACCACTAGGCCTAAGAGGAAAAACACCTCCCCCCTTTCTTCCTACACACCTGACTGCAAAAGAATTATAAAATACACACATCCAACTAAATCTATAATTAAAGTAAATCTATTCGGCACTACCCCAAAGAAAACAGGAAACAACCCCGACACGAACCTAGCACACTCCACTCATCCTCCCGACTCCCCCACACACACAGTCACGTAACCGCCCATCCCTCACCTACATACACCTCACTCAGACCTCGCTCACAGTCACTCGACAAGTTAGACCTCATCCCTGCACCCCAGAATTTCAATCTCATATAAGTAACAAATTATACAACATGATCACCATTATGCAATACAACTGTAGAGCATATCACTCAAACAGACACGCCATCTCTCTCCTCATACAAGAACACAACCCAGACATCCTCCTCCTTAACTCAACATGCACAAACACCAAAATCAAGCACTTCGGCTACACAAGCAGACAATCACCCCACGAACTATTCGAGGGCGTTGCAATCCTCATCAGATCATCCATGAAACACGAATTCATCACCAACTTTGCTTTCAAACACTTCATGGCCGCCAAGATCTACACTCAACACGGACAGATTATCATCTGCACAACATACTCAAGACCTAACTCGCGTATCCCCTTCACAGATCTAAACTCCATCTTTAACAACTCACACCTACCTGTAATACTAATTGCCGACCTCAATGCACACCACACCGCATTCCAACACAACCGCATCGACCCCCTTGGCCAACAACTACACGCTTTGGTCACTCACAAAAACCTTCACCACATTGGCCCTTTCTTCCCCACATTCTACGCTGCTCACGGCAAAGGCACTCCAGACATCGTCATCACCAACACCCCTGCCCTCCAATTCCAACACTACATCACTCCCGGCCCCCTATCAGGCTCAGACCACATTCCCATCACTCTTCACCTCTCCAACAATCCCATCCTCCTCCCAACAACCTCACCTCAATACCAGCATCAACACGCAGATTGGGATGCCTTCAAAACCACACTCTCTGAACAACAATACACACTCAACCTCGAACACCAACCCACTAGGATGATTGAGGAAACCTGGACACACCTTTTCAACACTATCACCGCCATAGCAGATACCCACATTCCTAAACACCGGTTCAAGAAAAAATACTCCTTCACACCCTCCATAAGAACTCAACGCCTACTTCACTGCTACAGGACACGATTCGAACTAAACAAACTTAACCTAGCACCAGTTTCCACAGACATCTCCACACTAAGAACACACATCATCCATAGCCTCCGTCAAGATCATGAGGTTCACTGGGCAAAACTCGTAGAGGCTGCCCAGGAACACAGAACACATAACCCCCGAGAATTTTGGCAAAGGATCGCCAAGCTGAAAGAAACTGCAAAACCCCCCTTTGATCACCTGCTAGTAAATGGTAGGAAAATCAATGAGCCAGCCGACGTAGCACAAACACTAAAACAACACTGGGAACACATTTTCCACCCACACCCCCCCCCACACAACAAAGGTACATCTTAAACCACATAAACAACATCACCACACACATGCAAACACTTCACGACAGAACAACTCCTGACAACACAATAGATACCTCCACTCTCACACATGACCACACCCTCACTGCTCCTTTCACCCCAACAGAAGTCGCACAAGCACTGGACAAAACCAAAAAGAAAACACCAGGTGACAGCAATATTGGTCAAGCAATCCTGAAGCACCTGCCCCGAGAAACAATCACAGCCATTACATACCTCTACAACACCCAACTGGCTACAGGATACTTCCCAAAGCTCTTTAAGACAGCCACAGCCGTCATGATCCCTAAACCAAACAAAAACCCAACAGATCCTCAAAACTACAGACCGATCAGCATACTAGAAGTCTTAGGCAAAACTTTTGAAAGACTATACAACACCCGCCTCAGATACCACCTTGAAGATGAACAACTACTGTCCTACAAGCAGTTCTGCTTCAGAGCACACCACTCAACTCAAGACGCACTCAATATAATCACAAACTACCTCCACATGAACAAAGATGCATACAAGATAGCACTCATTACAAAAGACGTACAAAAAGCCTTCGACACAGTTTGGCACGATGGATTAAAGTACAAGATATGCACCAATTTTAACCTCCCTCAAAAATCACAACAATTACTATGTAACTTCCTAACAGACAGAAAAATGACGATAAAAGTCACACCTGCCTACTCTGACCACTTCACACTGCATGCAGGAGTCCCACAAGGATCAGTCCTGTCCCCAACACTATACATTCTTTACACAAACGACTTACCCGACCCCTTACACATCGACTCTCTGACAATACAGTACGCCGACGATGTAACCCAACTAGTCAGACACAGAACTCTTGATCACCTAACAGACAAAGCACACAGGGAACTCGAACAAGTTACACAATGGGAACTCCGATGGCGAATACAAACCAACCCGAACAAAGCACAAATCACCTACTTCGGCACCAAAAGACGACAACCACGTCACATTTACCTAAACCCCTACATCGCCTACCCTTCACCTATAACTATCAAACGAACAAACACAATCCTAGGAGTCACATTCAACAACACCCTCACCATGACACTACACACCAATATGAAGGCTTTGATCGCAAACAAAACACTCGGGAATATATACAGATTCAGAACCGCATCAATCAAAACCAAAACACACCTATTCAAAGCCCTCATACGCCCACTATTGACTTATGCACCTAACACACTCCAGCTAGCACCACCATCAAGCGCCAAGAAACTTCAAGTCATACAAAACAAAGCACTAAGATTCATCCATAACACACACTGGTCATCCTTCACCCGAAATAGTCATCTACATGAACTCAGCTCCCTCCCCCCACTTAACATCTACTGGAGACAACTAGGTGACAAACAAATAGAATCACTCCTCACTACTTACCCTCAATGGCAGGATTATTTCGACAACATCATACTCCCACGCAGATTCAGAGACAGAAATCCCTCCATACTAAACAGACCAAACACTCCCCTCCCACCTCCCTTGTATTAATAACTTCCCTATAACCACACCCAAAAAAATTTCCCCCTCAAATTAAACCTAACCTCTCCTTAACCCTCACCCAACGATTCCCACCCAACCCCACGCCACCTACCAACCAAGACCACCTGACAAAAAAAAAAAAAAAAAAAAAACTAACCCACTCAACCTGCACTAACACTCCCCCCACAAACAAAAGAAAAGAAAAGACCCTAACAATCCCCCCAAAATAAAAACCTAACATACCCAGCCGTTACTAGCAATCCCACACAAAATAAAAAATAACCATTCTACCATTAACTAACCACACCCTATCACTCCTCCCAAAACAAATACCTAACTTACCCATCCCATACTAACTCGGATGACATGTACGTTTCCCTTAGCCAATAAGGTCGGGGAGAGTTCCACAGTGCCTGTACGCAAGCCCTCTCCCTCAAGAATGTTACCTACACTGTTTTATGGGCACCTCCCTTAGCCAATAAGGTCGGAGAGGTGTACCTAATAAAAACGGTACCAAATTGCAGACGACATTGAACGCCTCCCTTAGCCAATAAGGTCGGGGAGGGGTGCAATGTACCTGTACACAAACCCTCTCCCTCAAGAATGGGGCCAGAACTCACAATACCTGCAAGAGCCTACCGCAATTGCAGAAGTCCTTTACTAGCCAAAGGGAAGAAAGAATGCAATGATTAACCCAACTCTGCCAACTACTAACAAAACCTACAATCCTCCCAAAAGAAAAACTTAACCCACCCAACCTTACTCACAATCCCTCCTATAAAAAAAAAAAAAAATGCTAACTCTCCATCCAATCACTAATCAACACCTTCAATCCTCCCAAAAGAAAAACTTTAATATACCCGACCTTTCTAACAAGCCCTTCGACCCTCCTAAAAAAAAAAAAAAACCTATGACTCAATACAACTATTCATTAGCAACACAAATCATATCACACCTAAGGAATCCTTCCATACTATAAATTAACCCAACAACCTCCAAAGCCCCCCTCTCCTCTCCTCGCCTCCCCTCTCCTCTCCTCTCCTCCCCCCTCCTCCCGACAACCGAACCATACCTGACCTTATAACAATTATCCTAACCCTCCCCCTCTCCCCTTACTACATTTCCACGCAAACGCATACACACTCACACAACAACCCCCCTTAAGCAATTCTAATTCACCTCAAATCAACATACAACCTCCACCCCCGCCAATCCCCAAACACAAACTCTCCCCCCTCCCACAACCAATCTCCAAACACAACACCCCCCACCCCCGCCAGAGACAGCCTTCATAACACCAAATTTCCAAAACCAAATCAACATACCTTAACCTCTATAACAGCCACTGTCAACATTATCGACCTAACTCAAGACTACCGAAACCAAAACAACCTATATCTTCACTCTCATTCCACTTTGACAAAAGCTCAAATCTGTCCCTCAAGCATACTAAATAACTCTCCTACGATACACTCATCCTTCCATTGTGAATACGGACATTTCAAGCTCAAAGATTCAAAAACTTTCTCCAACTCTCCATTTTCTGACATAGTTGAAAGACCCACAACTCTCAGAAACAAATCAAAACATACCAACGTCTGTGACATCCAATTCTCAATAAAATCGACCTAACTCAAGACTGAAACCATTCAGCCTATATCTCATTCTCGTCTCCGTTCATAATTTGACAAAAAAGCTCAAATCTGTCTGCTGCTATTACTAAAAACTCTCCTACGATACGCTCACCCTTCGCTCTGTTCCTCTTTGACATAGCTCAAAGACTTTACCTTCTTCTTTCTCCAAACAACCCTACGACTAGCAAAATTTCCATGTTTTCACCTTCTCTGTTAATTTGTTCGTGTGTGGCCTGTGCGTCCGTCCACCTGCGCTTCTCGGCTTGCACCGCCGCCGTGGCGGGGCGGTTCTTCCTCCGCTTTGCCAACACTGCCTAAGCGAGACGACAACCAGAGCACCCGCGTTGGACTTTTGCTTGCCCGGACCTGCTCCCGCCCTCCCTCTGCCTCGTCCTGATTGTGATTGTTGCACCCTCAGGGCATTTTGCCTACCCCCTCACGCAAGCGGTGTTTAGCCACTGCACCTGTTCTCTCCTTCTAAAATTCACTTCCATCCTCTCTTTATTCTTCCTCTGAACCTCCTTCCCCCCTGTCACTAGCATTTTTCTGTTCTGTTCAGCTATGCAGTCAGTGAGTCGCCAGTCGCAGTCGGGAGCAGTCGCAGTCAGGAGCAGTAGCAGTCAGTCACAGAGCGAAGTGGAAGTCGGAGAAGGAACAGACACAGCTGATTGGCTAGTCATTGGACCTCTCCCACCTTCCCACGTACCTTGGAAAACCAAAGCACCTGACTTCAATTCTCCAACTGACAATTCTGTTGATTCGATCAACACATTGAGCCTCTCCTACAGTATCGGACCTCCCTTAGGAACCCCGAATGCTGCTGAGGGGCTTGGTGTGAAGAGAGAGTCGGCAGTGAGTTTTCAGACCTTTTTCTTCTACTCTAATCCTTCTCTTCCGTGCCGTGAAAGGACCTATTCCCCTGTCAGCTGACGTACAGGGGAGTATTCGTCTAGAAACGCCCTCTGTCCCCACACCTCGCTAGTGCGTGTTTGTGTGAAGGGTGGAGGGTCAGCACAGCCTGCCGATACGCCTGGGGACCCCTGTGATAGTGCAGGGCCTCCCCTACGTGAGGGGCGCAGGAAATTAGGGACTGTTAGGGGAGATCTCCATAAATCTCCAATTCAAACAGTTAACATGCCTTCAATTAAAATTAAAGTGGACCGTACCATCCAACCGTGCATGGACCTCGCCTCACTTATTTTCCAGCTGACCTGTATATTTCAGATCCGTTCCTTCACCAATGACGACATTATCAAAATATTTGTACAAACTGATGAAGATGCCGACCTATTCCACTCCCCAGCAATGAACAACAGACTGAGGGACAATGGCCTAACGGTCCTCAGTTCACCAGAATACCGCGCAAAATGCACCCTCATATGTAGAAAAGTCATCCCTCAGATCCTTGACAACTCTAACCTATTGACAGACCTCAACTCACAAAACACCCCCCAAATGACATATGCAGCCCGGATGGGAACTCTCCCCATGTTAAAAATCACTACGGCTACTCAAACTGACGCCATCAAATTAAAATCATACGGAATAAAAATCGGCAGCAATATCATCCCCTCAAGAGACATTGAATTCCAACACTTCATACAAGTGCACCAATGTTTCAATTGCTACCAATTCGGGCACAGCACCAACCGTTGCAGTAACACAATAACTTGCTCAAAGTGTGCCAATCAAGGCCACTCCTACCGAAACTGCACTGCCACGGTAACAAAATGCTGCAACTGTAGAGGCTCTCACGCTGCCATCAGCAACAAGTGCAAAATCAGACTCGACAATAGCACAACACCACTCCCTCCCCGCCGACCCTCACCTCCTACAGCACCTCCCACAGCACCACCTCCACCTCCCACCACTCACTCCCTACTGCCACGACCCTCCCCACCGGCACTTGCTGGACCAACAACCTGACCGCCCCCCCACCCTCCCCCGACATTGACGCAAAAATCACCACTATCACACTTCTGGCACATACCCTAAGCAACGGAAACAGGTCTCTTTTTCTGAAACTGGCAATTGATGGTTTGAAGGCGAACGGCCTCCCTACCATACACATTCCTGATTCCTTCAGAACCGGTCCCGACCTCATCTTCCCCACTGCCCCCATCTCCGACCGGACCAACATGCTACCCCCTCCCCCCCAGAGAAACCACTGCAATCTCCCTCCGCCCCTCCACTTCTGCCATGCCCACACCTGACTTATCTCACCAATCTACTACTCCCTCACGCCCCGGAGTAATCAGTCCAAAACCTCCCGGCCCCTCCACCTTGACCTTGCCTACACCTGACTTTTCCCACACGACTTCGATGAACTCCCGGACCACAAAAATCCGAACCAAACCCAATCTTCCCCTAACACCTCAGACTCCCAAGAATAAAATGGCAGCCCATCCCCCCACAGAACTAGTGGTCAAGACCACTAGACCTAAGAGGAAGAACATCTCCCCCCTTTCTTCCTACACACATGACAGCAAAAGAATTATTAAATACACACATCCAACTAAATCTATAATCAAAGTAAATCTATTCGGCACTACCCCAAAGGAAACAGGAAACAACCCCGACACGAACCTAGCACACTCCACTCATCCTCCCGACTCCCCCACACACACACAGTCACGTAACCGCCCATCCCTCACCTGCATACACCACACTCAGAACCTCGCTCACAGTCACTCGACAAGTTAGACCTCATCCCTGCACCCCAGAATTTCAATCTCATATAAGTAACCAAGAACAAATTATACAACATGATCACCATTATGCAATACAACTGTAGAGCATATCACTCAAACAGACACGCCATCTCTCTCCTCATACAAGAACACAACCCAGACATCCTCCTCCTCAACTCAACATGCACATTCACCAAAATCAGGCACTTCGGCTACACAAGCAGACAATCACCCCACGAACTATTCGAGGGCGTTGCTATCCTCATCAGATCCTCCATGAAACACGAATTCATCACCAACTTCGCCTTCAAACACTTCATGGCCGTCAAGATCGACACTCAACACGGACAGATAATCATCTGCACAACATACTCAAGACCTAACTCGCTTATCCCCTTCACAGACCTAAACTCCATCTTTAACAACTCACACCTACCTGTAATACTAATGGCCGACCTCAATGCACACCACACCGCATTCCAACACAACCGCATCGACCCCCATGGCCAACAACTACACGCTTTGGTCACTCACAAAAACCTTCACCACATTGGCCCTTTCTTCCCCACATTCTACGCTGCTCACGGCAAAGGCACTCCAGACATCGTCATCACCAACACCCCTGCCCTCCAATTCCAACACTACATCACTCCCGGCCCCCTATCAGGCTCAGACCACATTCCCATCACTCTTCACCTCTCCAACAATCCCATCCTCCTCCCAACAACCTCACCTCAATACCAGTATCAACACGCAGATTGGGATGCCTTCAAACCACACTCTCTGAACAACAATACACACTCAACCTCGAACACCAACCCACTAGGATGATTGAGGAAACCTGGACACACCTTTTCAACACTATCACCGCCATAGCAGATACCCACATTCCTAAACACCGGTTCAAGAAAAAATACTCCTTCACACCCTCCATAAGAACTCAACGCCTACTTCACTGCTACAGGACACGATTCGAACTAAACAAACTTAACCTAGCACCAGTTTACACAGACATCTCCACACTAAGAACACACATCATCCATAGCCTCCGTCAAGATCATGAGGTTCACTGGGCAAAACTCGTAGAGGCTGCCCAGGAACACAGAACACATAACCCCCGAGAATTTTGGCAAAGGATCGCCAAGCTGAAAGGAACTGCAAAACCCCCCTTTGATCACCTGCTAGTAAATGGTAGGAAAATCAATGAGCCAGCCGACGTAGCACAAACACTAAAACAACACTGGGAACACATTTTCCACCCACACCCCCCCACACAACAAAGGTACATCTTAAACCACATAAACAACATCACCACACACATGCAAACACTTCACGACAGAACAACTCCTGACAACACAATAGATACCTCCACTCTCACACAGGACCACACCCTCACTGCTCCTTTCACCCCAACAGAAGTCGCACAAACACTGGGCAAAACCAAAAAGAAAACACCAGGTGACAGCAATATTGGTCAAGCAATCCTGAAGCACCTGCCCCGAGACACAATCACAGCCATTACATACCTCTACAACACCCAACTGGCTACAGGATACTTCCCAAAGCTCTTTAAGACAGCCACAGCCGTCATGATACCTAAACCAAACAAAAACCCAACAGATCCTCAAAACTACAGACCGATCAGCATACTAGAAGTCTTAGGCAAAACTTTTGAAAGACTATACAACACCCGCCTCAGATACCACCTTGAAGATGAACAACTACTGTCCTACAAGCAGTTCGGCTTCAGAGCACACCACTCAACTCAAGACGCACTCAATATAATCACAAACTACCTCCACATGAACAAAGATGCATACAAGATAGCACTCATTACAAAAGACGTACAAAAAGCCTTCGACACAGTTTGGCACGATGGATTAAAGTACAAGATATGCACCAATTTTAACCTCCTCAAAAATCACAACAATTACTATGTAACTTCCTAACAGACAGAAAAATGAGGATAAAAGTCACACCTGCCTACTCTGACCACTTCACACTGCATGCAGGAGTCCCACAAGGATCAGTCCTGTCCCCAACACTATACATTCTTTACACAAACGACTTACCCGACCCCTTACACATCGACTCTCTGACAATACAGTACGCCGACGATGTAACCCAACTAGTCAGACACAGAACTCTTGATCACCTAACAGACAAAGCTAACAGGGAACTCGAACAAGTTACACAATGGGAACTCCGATGGCGAATACAAACCAACCCGAACAAAGCACAAATCACCTACTTCGGCACCAAAAGACGACAACCACGTCACATTTACCTAAACCCCTACATCGCCTACCCTTCACCTATAACTATCAAACGAACAAACACACTCCTAGGAGTCACATTCAACGACACCCTCACCATGACACTACACACCAATATGAAGGCTTTGATCGCAAACAAAACACTCGGGAATATATACAGATTCAGAACCGCATCAATCAAAACCAAAACACACCTATTCAAAGCCCTCATACGCCCACTATTGACTTATGCACCTAACACACTCCAGCTAGCACCACCATCAAGCGCCAAGAAACTTCAAGTCATACAAAACAAAGCACTAAGATTCATCCATAACACACACTGGTCATCCTTCACCCGAAATAGTCATCTACATGAACTCAGCTCCCTCTCCCCACTTAACATCTACTGGAGACAACTAGGTGACAAACAAATAGAATCACTCCTCACTACTTACCCTCAATGGCAAGATTATTTCGACAACATCATACTCCCACGCAGATTCAGAGACAGAAATCCCTCCATACTAAACAGACCAAACACTCCCCTCCCACCTCCCTTATATTAATAACTTCCCTATAACCACACCCAACAATTTCCCCCCAAATTAAACCTAACCTCTCCTTAACCCACACCCAACGATTCCCACCCAACCTAACCCAATCAACCTAACCTAACCTTACCTGACTTGCCCAACTTCCCTCCTCCCCCCCCCCTCACTCCAAACCCCACGCCCCCAACTCAAACTCAAGACCACTCCGACAAAAAAAAAAAATCTAACCCACTCAACCTGCACTAACTCTTCCCCCCCTAAAAAAGAAAGAAAAGACCCTAACAATCCCCCCAAAAATAAAAACCTAACATACCCAGCCGTTACTAGCAATCCCACACAAAATAAGAAATAACCATTCTACCATTAACTAACCACACCCTATCACTCCTCCCAAAACAAATACCTAACTTACCCATCCCATACTAACTCAGATGACGTGTACGTCTCCCTTAGCCAATAAGGTCGGGGAGAGGTGCACAGTACCTGCACGCAAGCCCTTTCCCTCAAGAATGTTACCAACACTGTTTTATGGGCACCTCCCTTAGCCAATAAGGTCGGAGAGGTGTACCTAACAAAGAATGGTACCAACATACAGATGACATGAACGCCTCCCTTAGCCAATAAGGTCGGGGAGGGGTGCATTGTACCTGTACACAAACCCTCAATAATGGGACCAGAACTCACAATACCTGCAAGAGCCTACCACGTAATTGCAGAAGTCCTTTACTAGCCAAAGGAAAGAATGAATGCAATAATTAACCTAACTCACAATACCTGCAAGAGCCTACCACGCAATTGCAGAAGTCCTTTACAAGCCAAAGGAAAGAAAGAATGCAATAATTAACCCAACTCTGCCAACCATTAACAAGACCTTCAATCCTCCCAAAAGAAAAACTTAACCCACCGTATGATATATATGGACACAAAGTAGTGCCTTCAGCAGTATATTATTATATTACTCTTATATTACTATTATTAATTATGTATAGTAAAGTATTACAGAACATGTATTAATTCTAAGTAATATTCTATTTATTGTGCACCATATTATGTATATAAATTATCACATTTATACTTTATGTATTCAGCTTGTGAATGCTGGCATCTGTATAGGCCAGCGCGTAGTAATACATAGATAGATGTAGAAGTAGTTAATACCGAGTCCTGGTGGTGTGCCCACAGGCTTTCCTTGTGTCCGACTGTAATATCTCCCGTACGAGAATAGAACCTACTTTTAAAGACAACAAAAGTGTTTGTATATACCCTCAGTAGTATAGAACATTCTTTGGGTATCTGCACATACCAGACTGACTCCAACCTTACTCACAATCCTCTCCTAAAATAAGCACTCTCCATCCAATCACTAATCAACACCGTCTATCTCCCAAAAGAAAAATCTTAACCTACCCAATCTTACTACAATCAATCTTATCACAATCCTCCTAAAAAAAAAAAAAAAAAAAAAAAAGCTAACTCACTATCCAATCGCTAATCGCAACACCTCAACTTCAAAGAAAAAAAACTTAATATACTCGACCTTTTCTAACAAAGCCCCTTCGACCCTCCTAAAAAAAAAAAAAAAAACCTGACTCATCATAACTATTCATTAGCAACACAAATCATATCACACCTAAGGAATCCTTCCATACTATAAATTAACCCAACAACCTCCAAAGCCCCCCTCTCCTCTCCTCGCCTCCCCTCTCCTCTCCTCTCCTCCCCCCTCCTCCCGACAACCGAACCATACCTGACCTTATAACAATTATCCTAACCCTCCCCCTCTCCCCTTACTACATTTCCACGCAAACACATACACACTCACACAACAACCCCCCTTAAGCAATTCTAATTCACCTCAAATCAACATACAACCGCCACCCCCGCCAATCCACAACCAATCTCCAAACAGACAAAGCCACTCATAACACTACAACTCTCCAAAACCAAATCAAACATATCCAACCTCTATACCAGCCACTGTCAACAAAATCGACCTTACTCAAGACTGAAACGAAACAACCTATATCTCACTCTCATCTCCGTTCACAATTTGACAAAGCTCAAATCTGTCCCCTGCTATTACTAAATAACTCTCCTACGATACACTCATCCTTCCTTACTACGAATACTTTGACATTTCAAACTCAAAGATTCAAAACTCTTCCTCCAACTCTCTCCACTTCTCTCTAACATAGCTCAAAGACCCACAACTCTCAGAACCAAATCAAAACATACCCAACGTCTGTGACATCCAATTCTCAATAAAATCGACCTAACTCAAGACTGAAACCATTCAGCCTATATCTCATTCTCGTCTCCGTTCATAATTTGACAAAAAAGCTCAAATCTGTCTGCTGCTATTACTAAAAACTCTCCTATGATACGCTCATCCTTCCTTACTATGAATACTTTGACATTTCAAGCTCAAAGATTCAAAACCCTTCCTCCAACTCGCTCTGTTCCTCTTTGACATAGCTCAAAGACTTTACCTTCTTCTTTCTCCAAACAACCCTACGACTAGCAAAATTTCCATGTTTTCACCTTCTCTGTTAATTTGTTCGTGTGTGGCCTGTGCGTCCGTCCACCTGCGCTTCTCGGCTTGCACCGCCGCCGTGGCGGGCGGTTCTTCCTCCGCTTTGCCAACACTGCCTAAGCTAGACGACAACCAGAGCACCCGCGTTGGCCCTTTGCTTGCCCGGACCTGCTCCCGCCCTCCCTCTGCCTCGTCCTGATTGTGATTGTTGCACCCTCAGGGCATTTTGCCTACCCCCTCACGCAAGCGGTGTTTAGCCACTGCACCTGTTCTCTCCTTCTAAAATTCACTTCCATCCTCCCTTTATTCTTCCTCTGAACCTCCTTCCCCCCTGTCACTAGCATTTTTCTAGTTCTAGTCGCCAGTCGCAGTCAGGAGTCAGTAGCAGCAGTCAGTCACAGAGCGAAGTGGAAGTCGGAGAAGGAACAGACACAGCTGATTGGCTAGTCATTGGACCTCTCCCACCTTCCCACGTACCCTGGAAAACCCAAGCACCTGACTTCAATTCTCCAACTGACAATTCTGTTGATTCGATCAACACATTGAGCCTCTCCTACAGTATCGGACCTCCCTTAGGAACCCCGAATGCTGCTGAGGGGCTTGGTGTGAAGAGAGAGTCGGCAGTGAGTTTTCAGACCTTTTTCTTCCACTCTAATCCTTCTCTTCCGTGCCGTGAAAGGACCTATTCCCCTGTCAGCTGACGTACAGGGGAGTATTCGTCTGGAAACGCCCTCTGTCCCCACACCTCGCTAGTGCGTGTTTGTGTGAAGGGTGGAGGGTCAGCACAGCCTGCTGATTCGCCTGGGGACCCCTGTGATAGTGCAGGGCCTCCCCTACGTGAGGGGCGCAGGAAATCAGGGACTGTTAGGGGAGATCTCCATAAATCTCCAAATTTGAAATCAGTAAACATGCCTTCAATTAAAATTAAAGTGGACCGTACCATCCAACCGTGCACAGACCTCGCCTCACTCATTTTCCAGCTGACCTTGATATTTCAGATCCGTTCCTTCACAAACGACGATATCATCAAAATCTTTGTACCAACTGATGAAGATGCCGACCAATTCCACTCCCCAGCAATGAACAACAGACTGAGGGACAATGGCTTAACGGTCCTCAGTTCCCCTGAGTACCGTGCAAAATGCACCCTCATATGCAGGAGGGTGATCCCACCTATTCTTGACAACCTAAACCTCTTGAATGAGCTCAACTCACACAACACCTCCCAAATGACATATGCAGCCCGGATGGGAACTCTCCCCATGTTAAAAATCACTACAGCTACACAAACTGACGCCATCAAATTAAAATCTTACGGAATAAAAATCGGCAACAATATCATCCCCTCAAGAGACATTGAATTCCAACACTTCATACAAGTGCACCAATGTTTCAATTGCTACCAATTCGGGCACAGCACCAACCGTTGCAGTAACGCAATCACTTGCTCAAAGTGTGCCAATCAAGGCCACTCCTACCGAAACTGCACTGCCACGGTAACAAAATGCTGCAACTGTAAAGGCCCTCACGCTGCCATCAGCAACAAGTGCAAAATCAGACTCGACAATAGCACAACACCACTCCCTCCCCGCCGACCCTCACCTCCTACAGCACCTCCCACAGCACCACCTCCACCTCCCCACCACTCACTCCCTACTGCCACGACCCTCCCCACCCGCACTTGCTGGACCAACAACGTGACCGCCCCCACCACCCTCCCCCGACATTGACTCAAAAATCACCACTATCATACTTCTGGCACATACCCTAAGCAACGGAAACAGGTCTCTTTTTCTGAAACTGGCAATTGATGGTTTGAAGGCGAACGGCCTCCCTACCATACACATTCCTGATTCCTTCAGAACCGGTCCCGACCTCATCTTCCCCACTGCCCCCATCTCCGACCGGACCAACATGCCACCCCCTCCCCCAGAGAAACCACTGCAATCTCCCTCCGCCCCTCCACTTCTGCCATGCCCACACCTGACTTATCTCACCAATCTACTATTACCTCACCCCCCAGAGTAATCAGTCCAAAACCTCCCGGCCCCTCCACCTTGACCTTGCCTACACCTGACTTTTCCCACACGACTACGATGAACTCCCGGACCACAAAAATCCGAACCAAACCCAATCTTCCCCTAACACCTCAGACTCCCAAGAATAAAATGGCAGCCCATCCCCCCACAGAACTAGTGGTCAAGACCACTAGACCTAAGAGGAAGAACACCTCCCCCCTTTCTTCCTACACACATGACAGCAAAAGAATTATAAAATACACACATCCAACTAAATCTATAATCAAAGTAAATCTATTCGGCACTACCCCAAAGGAAACAGAAAACAACCCCGACACGAACCTAGCACACTCCACTCATCCTCCCGACTCCCCTACACACACAGTCACGTAACCGCCCATCCCTCACCTGCATACACCACACTCAGACCTCGCTCACAGTCACTCGACAAGTTAGACCTCATCCCTGCACCCCAGAATTTCAATCTCATTTAAGTAACCAAGAACAAATTATACAACATGATCACCATTATGCAATACAACTGTAGAGCATATCACTCAAACAGACACGCCATCTCTCTCCTCATACAAGAACACAACCCAGACATCCTCCTCCTCAACTCAACATGCACATTCACCAAAATCAGGCACTTCGGCTACACAAGCAGACAATCACCCCACGAACTATTCGAGGGCGTTGCTATCCTCATCAGATCCTCCATGAAACACGAATTCATCACCAACTTCGCCTTCAAACACTTCATGGCCGTCAAGATCGACACTCAACACGGACAGATAATCATCTGCACAACATACTCAAGACCTAACTCGCTTATCCCCTTCACAGACCTAAACTCCATCTTTAACAACTCACACCTACCTGTAATACTAATGGCCGACCTCAATGCACACCACACCGCATTCCAACACAACCGCATCGACCCCCATGGCCAACAACTACACGCTTTGGTCACTCACAAAAACCTTCACCACATTGGCCCTTTCTTCCCCACATTCTACGCTGCTCACGGCAAAGGCACTCCAGACATCGTCATCACCAACACCCCTGCCCTCCAATTCCAACACTACATCACTCCCGGCCCCCTATCAGGCTCAGACCACATTCCCATCACTCTTCACCTCTCCAACAATCCCATCCTCCTCCCAACAACCTCACCTCAATACCAGTATCAACACGCAGATTGGGATGCCTTCAAAACCACACTCTCTGAACAACAATACACACTCAACCTCGAACACCAACCCACTAGGATGATTGAGGAAACCTGGACACACCTTTTCAACACTATCACCGCCATAGCAGATACCCACATTCCTAAACACCGGTTCAAGAAAAAATACTCCTTCACACCCTCCATAAGAACTCAACGCCTACTTCACTGCTACAGGACACGATTCGAACTAAACAAACTTAACCTAGCACCAGTTTCCACAGACATCTCCACACTAAGAACACACATCATCCATAGCCTCTGTCAAGATCATGAGGTTCACTGGGCAAAACTCGTAGAGGCTGCCCAAGAACACAGAACACATAACCCCCGAGAATTTTGGCAAAGGATCGCCAGGCTGAAAGGAACTGCGAAACTCCCCTTTGATCACCTACTAGTAAATGGTAGGAAAATCAATGAGCCAGCCGAGGTAGCACAAACACTAAAACAACACTGGGAACACATTTTCCACCCACACCCCCCCACACAACAAAGGTACATCTTAAACCACATAAACAACATCACCACACACATGCAAACACTTCACGACAGAACAACTCCTGACAACACAATAGATACCTCCACTCTCACACAAGACCACACCCTCACTGCTCCTTTCACCCCAACAGAAGTCGCACAAGCACTGGACAAAACCAAAAAGAAAACACCAGGTGACAGCAATGTTGGTCAAGCAATCCTGAAGCACCTGCCCCCAGAAACAATCACAGCCATTACATACCTCTACAACACCCAACTGGCTACAGGATACTTCCCAAAGCTCTTTAAGACAGCCACAGCCGTCATGATACCTAAACCAAACAAAAACCCAACAGATCCTCAAAACTACAGACCGATCAGCATACTAGAAGTCTTAGGCAAAACTTTTGAAAGACTATACAACACCCGCCTCAGATACCACCTTGAAGATGAACAACTACTGTCCTACAAGCAGTTCGGCTTCAGAGCACACCACTCAACTCAAGACGCACTCAATATAATCACAAACTACCTCCACATGAACAAAGATGCATACAAGATAGCACTCATTACAAAAGACGTACAAAAAGCCTTCGACACAGTTTGGCACGATGGATTAAAGTACAAGATATGCACCAATTTTAACCTCCTCAAAAATCACAACAATTACTATGTAACTTCCTAACAGACAGAAAAATGAGGATAAAAGTCACACCTGCCTACTCTGACCACTTCACACTGCATGCAGGAGTCCCACAAGGATCAGTCCTGTCCCCAACACTATACATTCTTTACACAAACGACTTACCCGACCCCTTACACATCGACTCTCTGACAATACAGTACGCCGACGATGTAACCCAACTAGTCAGACACAGAACTCTTGATCACCTAACAGACAAAGCACACAGGGAACTCGAACAAGTTACACAATGGGAACTCCGATGGCGAATACAAACCAACCCGAACAAAGCACAAATCACCTACTTCGGCACCAAAAGACGACAACCACGTCACATTTACCTAAACCCCTACATCGCCTACCCTTCACCTATAACTATCAAACGAACAAACACAATCCTAGGAGTCACATTCAACGACACCCTCACCATGACACTACACACCAATATGAAGGCTTTGATCGCAAAGAAAACACTCGGGAATATATACAGATTCAGAACCGCATCAATCAAAACCAAAACACACCTATTCAAAGCCCTCATACGCCCACTATTGACTTATGCACCTAACACACTCCAGCTAGCACCACCATCAAGCGCCAAGAAACTTCAAGTCATACAAAACAAAGCACTAAGATTCATCCATAACACACACTGGTCATCCTTCACCCGAAATAGTCATCTACATGAACTCAGCTCCCTCTCCCCACTTAACATCTACTGGAGACAACTAGGTGACAAACAAATAGAATCACTCCTCACTACTTACCCTCAATGGCAAGATTATTTCGACAACATCATACTCCCACGCAGATTCAGAGACAGAAATCCCTCCATACTAAACAGACCAAACACTCCCCTCCCACCTCCCTTATATTAATAACTTCCCTATAACCACACCCAACAATTTCCCCCCAAATTAAACCTAACCTCTCCTTAACCCACACCCAACGATTCCCACCCAACCTAACCCAATCAACCTAACCTAACCTTACCTGACTTGCCCAACTTCCCTCCTCCCCCCCCCCTCACTCCAAACCCCACGCCCCCAACTCAAACTCAAGACCACTCCGACAAAAAAAAAAAATCTAACCCACTCAACCTGCACTAACTCTTCCCCCCCTAAAAAAGAAAGAAAAGACCCTAACAATCCCCCCAAAAATAAAAACCTAACATACCCAGCCGTTACTAGCAATCCCACACAAAATAAGAAATAACCATTCTACCATTAACTAACCACACCCTATCACTCCTCCCAAAACAAATACCTAACTTACCCATCCCATACTAACTCAGATGACGTGTACGTCTCCCTTAGCCAATAAGGTCGGGGAGAGGTGCACAGTACCTGCACGCAAGCCCTTTCCCTCAAGAATGTTACCAACACTGTTTTATGGGCACCTCCCTTAGCCAATAAGGTCGGAGAGGTGTACCTAACAAAGAATGGTACCAACATACAGATGACATGAACGCCTCCCTTAGCCAATAAGGTCGGGGAGGGGTGCATTGTACCTGTACACAAACCCTCTCCCTCAAGAATGGGACCTGGAACTCACAATACCTGCAAGAGCCTACCACGCAATTGCAGAAGTCCTTTACAAGCCAAAGGAAAGAAAGAAAGCAATAATTAACCCAACTCACAATACCTGTGCAAGAGTTTCATTACTACTAATGTATAAAGTCTCACAGCCAAAGGAAAGAAAGAATGCAATGATTAACCCAACTCTGCCAACCACTAACAAAACCTACAATCCTCCCAAAAGAAAAACTTAACCCACCCAATCTTACTCACAATCCCTCCCCAAAAAAAAAAGCAAACTCACTATCCAATCACTAATCAACACCTTCAATCCTCCCAAAAGAAAAACTTAACCCACCCAATCTTACTCACAATCCCTCCCCAAAAAAAAAAGCAAACTCACTATCCAATCACTAATCAACACCTTCAATCCTCCCAAAAGAAAAACTTAATATACCCGACCTTTCTAACAAGCCCCTTCGACCCTCCTAAAAAAACCTATGACTCAATACACATAACCATTCATGAACACAAATCATATCATTCCAAGGAATCCTTCCATACTACAGGGACTAACCCAACAACTCTCCAAAGCCCCCTCTCCTCTCCTCTCCTCCCCCCTCCTCCCGACAACCGAACCATACCTGACCTTATATCAATTATCCTAACCCTCCCCCTCTCCCCTTACTACATTTCCACGCAAACGCATACACACTCACACAACAACCCCCCCGAAGCAAAAAAGTAATTCACCTCAACTCAACATACAACCTCCACCCCCGCCAATCCCCAAACACAAACTCCCCCACCCCCGCCAGACAAAGCCTCTCATAACACCACAACTCTCCAAAACCAAATCAAACATACCCAACCTCAATACCAGCCACTGTCAACATTATCGACCTAACTCAAGACTGACACCAAACAACCTATATCTCGCTCTCATCTCCGTTCACATTTGACAAAGCTCAAATCTGTCCCCTGCTATTACTAAATAACTCTCCTACGATACACTCATCCTTCCTTACTACGAATACTTTGACATTTCAAGCTCAAAGATTCAAAACTCTTCCTCCAACTCTCTCCATTTCTCTCTGACATAGCTAAAAGACCCACAACTCTCAGAAACAAATCAAAACATACCCAACGTCTGTGACATCCAATTCTCAATAAAATCGACCTAACTCAAGACTGAAACCATTCAGCCTATATCTCATTCTCGTCTCCGTTCATAATTTGACAAAAAAGCTCAAATCTCTCTGCTGCTATAACTAAAAACTCTCCTACGATACGCTCATCCTTCCTTACTATGAATACTTTGACATTTCAAGCTCAAAGATTCAAAACCCTTCCTCCAACTCGCTCTGTTCCTCTTTGACATAGCTCAAAGACTTTACCTTCTTCTTTCTCCAAACAACCCTACGACTAGCAAAATTTCCATGTTTTCACCTTCTCTGTAAATTTGTTCGTGTGTGGCCTGTGCGTCCGTCCACCTGCGCTTCTCGGCTTGCACCGCCGCCGTGGCGGGGCGGTTCTTCCTCCGCTTTGCCAACACTGCCTAAGCTAGACGACAACCAGAGCACCCGCGTTGGCCCTTTGCTTGCCCGGACCTGCTCCCGCCCTCCCTCTGCCTCGTCCTGATTGTGATTGTTGCACCCTCGGCATTTTGCCTACCCCCTCACGCAAGCGGTGTTTAGCCACTGCACCTGTTCTCTCCTTCTAAAATTCACTTCCATCTTCCCTTTATTCTTCCTCTGAACCTCCTTCCCCCCTGTCACTAGCATTTTTCTAGTTCTAGTTCAGGGCGAGCGTCCCCTAACGCTCTCCAACATGTTTCTCCAGGTATGATTATGTGTAGCCATTCAGTTTGATTCAGTCAATTGTAGTGAATATCAGTGTTCATCAGTGCTCATGCTTTAACGGTTGAATTGTCATTCACCCAGTGTAAGAAGTAAAATAACGTAAATATGTCTATCGTTTCTAGACTAGAGAGTTGTTTGTATTGTTCATGCTTCCCAGTCCGTCCCCTGACGCTCTCCAACATGTTTCTCCAGATCCAATTGTGACTCTTGGATCACTCGACAACTGCCCTGGATGCAGTAGATACCCAGCAGGGACCATATATGAAACGATGACACCGATGCTGCCTGATTAATATGCTCCACTGCCTCGTGGTGCCAGACCCCAGACTCGCCATGTGTCTGGCTACCACCGACCATAACAATGGTCGTGAGCCCCAGTGTTCTACCCTGGGATACTCCCTGGAAGCATGTGTCAACAGAGGGTGTTGTAATATGTATGTTAGGGATAATTAGTTGGAAATAATTATCCTATGTTGGGTAGTGGACCCATGTATCTGCTGGTTTCAGTATTAACGTGTATGTTGAGTAAAGTCTTGTATCTGTACTGTCATGCCACGTACCACCAGTAGTTGTGAGAAGTACAGGAATCTACAATGAGTGCCATGTACAGTGTATTGTTAGTCGGGTCAAGGAACTGGTCCTGCTATGTATGTAATGTAACCAGTAAGGTTGGGTGCAGTATGAGTGTAAGAACTGAGTAATTACTGATGAGAAATAAAAAAATAAGTAAAGAAGAAAGTATTGAGTCTGCAATAAACCCAGGAGTTGAGCCTGGTAGTTATAAATTAATAATATCTCTTTTTTCCTTTGATTTCATATTAATAAATTTGTTCTTCGAGTATATTAGGTGCATTCATTTCTCCCACAGTATTTTACCTTTATTTCCGTCCAAGTGACTTGATACCAGAATTACCATACCCATGTGCCTAGACCCTCGTCCATGCTACCAAAAGAATGATCATGCTAACCAAAAGAATGTCCATGCTACCAAAAGACCTGAGTAAGAGTCAGAACTAAAGACAAGAGAAGTAAGTAAGATAAGGGTGGTGTAGGTGTTGGAAAACATGCACCCTTACATTGGTTTGCAGCTGTGGTGGGATGTAATTTATATGGTATCAGGTCAGGAAGAATAAAAGTGATACTGTGGGTAATTTTTATTTAAGTGTGATTTGTAATAACCATTTCTCCATGCAGGTACCTAATCATTACACTGTAACTAATGAATATTTTAGAGTGCTAATAATTTTGTTCTGTAATTTTTCCAGTGTACAGTATAGTTTGTAATTCTATGCAAATTTTTTTTTGTGGTTACGGAGAAATTGAAAACAGTTCACGGCAAATATTTTACTTGGAATTAGGTTAGAACAAGTGCCTCAAGAAAATTAGGAATCAGTTTTAAAGTAAAGTGTACAGTAAAATGTGGATACTTGTAATGTTCAAAGTACTGTATTGAAAAGTGTCTGAGAAACAGAGTTAGTTATTGTCATATATATGTATGTTTATATGCTGCCTTTATTGAATATATATATTATATATTATGTTACTTCTTACCAAAGTCAGAAAGTGTTTAGGCTTGTGTAAACACGAAATGTGTTAGGCACGTTGTAACCAAGAACAGAGAATAAACGCCCAGGCCCCCAGCCAGACAGACCATGTGACTTGTCTTTCTCCCATTAAATAACACAAGATACTACACTGGCGACGAGGATGGGGTTCACAAAGTGTTGGTGAAGTCCTTAAAGAGAGGATAGTGACCACTGAGGGGAAGGCTACTCAGAACCTGGAGAATTTGAGTGAAGAGAGCAACCATGGCTGGCGTCAGTGGATACATCGGATGAGTGGGGGAGTGTGATGCAGACAAGGAAGATTTCACATCATATTGTGAGAGAATGGACTTCTTTCTGGCAAATGAATTAATGGACGACGGTGGTGATGCTGAGAAGAAAAAAGTCCTTGGAGAGAAAAGGAAAGCAATCTTTTTGACAGAGGTAGGAGCTAATGTTTATTCTACTCTGGTCAATCTGCTTACTCCAGACAAACCCAAAGACTCCTCACTGATTCAGATTACCAAGATTCTGAAGCAACATTTTGACCCTGCTCCACTTGACATCGCTGAAAGTTACAAATTTGGCACAAGAGATAGAGGTAAAGATGAATCAGTAAGTAATTATATAGTAGCTTTGAAGAAATTATCCATTCACTGTAACTTTGGACAGTTCTTGAACCGAGCTCTAAGAGACAGGTTTGTAATAGGCCTGAATTATGAAAAAATACAGAATAAGTTAATGAACACCACTAACTTAACTTTTGAAAGTGCATGTCAGACAGCTACAAGCATGGAATTGGCCGAGAAAAACACCAGAGAATTTGTTCCCAATGCTGGTAGTGAAACAGTTAGCAGTAGTGGCTCAGTGTGTAAAGTAACTGTAGCTAAAAGGAATAAGTATACCACAAAACAAGGAACACATGCTGATTTAAAATGTAAGAGGTGCCGAGGGAAACATGAAAGCTTTCAGTGTAAGTTCAAGAATTCAAAATGTTACAATTGTCAACGTATTGGACATATTGCTCCTGCCTGTAGAAGTTATAAAGGTAGAGTATATGCCGTTGAAGGTGGAGAGAAGGAAATGAAAAACAGTATTCATGAGAGTGTTAGTAATTTTGGATCTGATAATGATGAGAGTGCCCATGTGTTTACTATTTACACCAGTCGCGAAGAGAAAGTTAAACATAGGTATAATGTGGACTTGTGTATTAATGAAACACCTGTAACCATGGAAATGGATACTGCAGCTGATTTCTCCATAATGAGTAAAGATATGTATGAGAAACTATTTGCGCATGTGCCTTTAGAAGACTCGGGTGTCAAGTTGAGAACTTATACTGGAGAGATTTTGAACACAGAAGGTAAATTAGAGTGTGAGGTAAAGTACAAAAATCAGAATTTAAAGTTGCCATTAATTATAGCTAGTTATGTGAATAGACCAACTTTGTTAGGTAAGAACTGGTTGTGTGAACTTGAGATGGACTGGAAGGAGATATTTAGTGTTAGAATGTGTAACAGTAATCCAGGTCTTGAGAAATTGCTTGAAAAATACAAGATTTTATTTGTAAAGGGACAGGATGGTATAAAGGGTTATGAAGCTCATATCACCATTGACAAAGATGTTACACCCATATACAGTATGCTAAGTCCAGACCTGTTCCTTATGCGTTGAAAGGTGAGGTTGAGAAAGAATTAGACAGACTTGTGAGTGAGGGAATTATTGTGAAAACCGCCAAGAGCAATTGGGCTGCTGCAATAGTAATTGTACCTAAAGCTGATAAATCAGTTAGACTATGTGGTGATTATAAAGTTACCATTAATCAAGCTGTTGAGGATGAGCAATATCCCTTACCCACATCTCAAGATTTGTTTGCTGCACTAACAGGTGGAACCATTCTCACTAAGTTAGACTTGTCCCAAGCATATGATCAGGTCTCTGTTGATGCTGAAAGTCAACAGTACCTTACTATCAACACTCATAAAGGATTGTATAAGTTCAAAAGGTGTTAAAAGTGCACCAAAGTTATTTCAGTGCATCATGGACAAAATTCTTGTGGGTCTTCCCAATGTGTTATGTTTTCAGGATGATGTCCTTATTGTTGACAGTGACATCCAAAATCATGTCAAAACCCTAGCCACAGTATTCGAAAGATTGTTGGCACACAATGTCAGGCTCAATAAGAGCAAATGTTCATTCCTAGCTAAAGAAGTAACTTATCTTGGCTACAAAGTAAATGCAGAAGGGCTGAGACCTGTAGAAGATAAAGTAGGAGCCATAGTAAATTTACCTGCTCCAAAAAATGTCAGTGAATTGAAAGCTTTCCTAGGTATGATACAGTATTATTCAAGGTTCTTGAGTGGACTTTCATCAGTTTTAGCCCCTCTGCATGAACTATTAAAGAAAGGGATACCATGGAAATGGAACAGTGCAACTCAGAAGTCATTTGAAGATTGTAAAGCTGCTCTGTCTAGTACTGATGTTTTGGTCCACTATGATACCAGTGGAACATTAAATCTTGCTTGTGATGCATCGGGCTATGGATTAGGTGCTGTCATAAGTCACATAATGGATAACGGTGAAGAAAGACCCATTGCATATGCCTCGAGAACTCTTACCAAAGCGAGAAAAATTATGCACAAATAGAGAAAGAGGCTTTGTCTATCATATTTGGAGTAAAGAAATTTCACCAGTATTTATATGGGAGGAATTTTGTTTTAATAACTGATCACAAGCCTCTCTTGGCAATTTTGGGTCCTAAATCACCTGTTCCTACACTTGCTGCAGCAAGAATGCAGAGATGGGCTTTGATATTGTCGGCATATGACA
Source organism: Homarus americanus (assembly GCF_018991925.1). Lineage (NCBI taxonomy): Eukaryota > Metazoa > Arthropoda > Malacostraca > Decapoda > Nephropidae > Homarus > Homarus americanus. Next base: position 1,802 of record NW_024734591.1, on the reverse strand, counting down.
ATGAGATACAGTACAGACGTTCAGATGATCATTCCAATGCAGATGCTTTGTCAAGGTTGCCATGTAGTGGATCAAATGATGGAGTAGAGCCTAAGGTTTATGCTGTAACCATGATAGCAGAAGATTTTCCAGTCACCTCCGGAATGATTGCTCATGAAACTAGGAAAGATGTTGTATTAGGAAGAGTCCTGGAGTATACACTAAATGGATGGCCAGAGATTTGTCCATCCTTAGACATTCAACCGTATCATTTAAGGAGATGTCAATTATCAGTAGAACAGGGATGTGTGTTGTGGGGTATGAGGGTGTTAATTCCACAGTGTTTTAGAGGGCAAATTTTGAATGAACTGCATTTTGAACATCCAGGTATATGTGCTATGAAAGCACTGGCCAGAAGTTTTGTATGGTGGCCTAAACTGGATGGTGAAATAGAAATGATGGTACGTGAGTGCTCTGTTTGTCAGAATGTTAGGAGTATGCCACCCAGCACACCTTTGAAAACCTGGAAATGGCCTACCTGTCCCTTCCAAAGAGTACACATTGACTTCTGTGATAAGGGAACAGACAAATTTCTTGTATTAATTGACAGTCATTCAAAGTGGATTGATGTTAAGCACATGTACAGTACTAATGCTGGTAGCACCATTGATGAATTAAGATTAATGTTTGCCGAACATGGAATACCAGAAGAGGTAGTTTCTGACAATGGTCCTCCATTCCAATCATCAGAGTTTAAAAACTTCATGAGATTCAACGGTGTAAAGCATGTACTGACCCCACCCTATCATCCTGCCTCAAATGGTGCAGCTGAGAGATCAGTTAGAATTGTAAAGGAAGCACTTTCCAAGCAGGTAATTCAAGGAACTGTAGGAAAATCAATGAAACACAGACTAGCAAATTTCTTACTCAGATACAGAACCACGCCACATAGTGTGACAGGATGTACTCCTGCAGAGTTAATGGCGAAGAGACAGTTGAGAACAAGATTAAGTTTAGTTAAGCCAAGTCTGTTTGAAGTTGTAGAGAGGAAACAAGCTCAACAAAAATGTATCATGATAAGAGTTCCAGTGAAAGAGTGTTCAAGGTAAATGATAGGGTGAGAGTTAGGAACATGGCTAAAGGTTAGGGTACTGTACATGCAAAGTGGATAACTGGTGTCATTGACAAGGTATGTGGATCTAGGACATATTTAGTGAAATGTGGTAACTCTTTGAGATATGTTCATGTGGATCACATCATTCAGGCACATGACGAGATGAATGTAGCACCAGGACATGATGATAAACTTGACACAGTTTCAGATGATCATCATGATGATGAGGTCAAAGATGATGTTTCCCAGCATCCACTCACTGTGTCAACTGACTGTAGTGATGATACGTCTGTCACTGATAATGCACAGAGTGCAAGTGAAACCCCTGTAAAACTTGATGGAGGGAATAGTCCTAGAAGATCAAACAAAGTTAGGAGACCTGTAATTAAATTAGATCTCTAATTATCTGAATTGTGAACAGGCCTTTCAAAACTGTTTAGTTAGGAAGTTATATTTGTTGTGTTCTATTCCCTTCTTCCCTGCCATATGTAATTCTGTAAGTTTTGTTTATTTATGATTTGTAGCAGCCATGCTCTCTTTTGAAAGGGAGAAATAGTGTTATATATATGTATGTTTATATGCTGCCTTTATTGAATATATATATTATATATTATGTTACTTCTTACCAAAGTCAGAAAGTGTTTAGGCTTCTGTAAACACGAAATGTGTTAGGCACGTGGTAACCAAGAACAGAGAATAAACTCCCCAG